>NC_056001.1:34567677-34867677 GCF_018446385.1 Zingiber officinale
TCACTCGTAACCCTCATCCTATTTACAATTTTGTTAGTTATCATCGCCTTTCTCCTATACAATGTGCTTTCACTTCTTCCTTGTCCGCTGTTTCTATCCCAAAAAATGTACAGGAGGCCCTTTCTCATCCAGGATGGAGGCAGGCAATGATTGAAGAAATGCAAGCATTGAAGTTTAATCAGACATGGTCCCTGGTTCCTTTACCCATAGGGAAAAATCCGGTTGGATGCCGATGGGTCTTTACTGTGAAGGTTGGGCCAAATAGCACTGTGAATCGACTTAAAGCACGCCTTGTGGCTAAAGGGTTCACTCAGATTTTTGGCCAAGATTATGGAGATACGTTTTCTCCTGTGGCAAAAATGGCTTCGGTTCGAATCTTTCTTTCCATGGCAGCCATGAACCAGTGGCCCTTACACCAGCTTGATATCAAGAATGCATTTCTGCATGGTGACCTATCTGAGGAGATTTATATGGAGCAACCACCTGGGTTTGTTGCTCAGGGAGAGTCAGGCCTGGTCTGTAGACTCCACAAGTCCTTATATGGCCTTAAACAGTCTCCTCGATGTTGGTTCGGACGATTCAGCTTGGCTCTACAAGAATTTGGAATGATCAGAAGTAAAGTAGACCACTCAGTATTCTACAAACATTCTTCGAGCCTATGCATGTATCTTGTGGTGTATGTAGACGATATTGTCATAACAGGAAATGACCACGCTGGAATTCAAAGATTGAAGGAACATTTACTCCGTCATTTTGAAACAAAGGACTTGGGAAAACTGAGATATTTTCTTGGAATAGAGGTTGCTCAGTCCAAGTCAGGAGTCGCCATATCCCAGAGAAAATATGCCCTCGATATCCTTGAAGAAACTGGAATGTTAAATTGCAAACCAGTAGAGAACCCAATGGATCCAAATGTCAAACTTCTTCCTGATCAAGGAGAACTATTCTCTGATCCCAGCAGATATCGAAGATTGGTGGGGAAGCTAAATTATCTCACTATCACTAGACCAGACATTGCTTTTGCTGTCAGTGTAGTAAGCCAGTTCCTAAATTCCCCTCGTACTGAACATTGGGATGTTGTTGTCCGAATTTTGAGATTCATTAAAGGGTCACCTGGAAAAGGATTGGTATATGAAAATAGGGGACACAAAGAAATTACTGGCTATGCTGATGCAGATTGGGCTGGGTCCCCGAGTGATAGGAGATCCACCTCTGGGTATTGTATTCTATTTGGTGGAAACCTCATCTCTTGGAAGAGCAAGAAACAGAATGTGGTTGCACGATCAAGCGCTGAAGCAGAGTATCGAGCTATGGCCCTTGCCACGTGTGAACTGATATGGTCAAAACAACTCATTGCTGAGTTGAATTTCTGTGAGGTTGGAACGATGAGGTTAATATGTGATAATCAAGCAGCTCTCCATATTGCTTCTAACCCAATGTTCCATGAACGAACAAAGCACATAGAAGTGGATTGTCATTTTATCCGTGAGAAAGTTGTTTCTGGAGAAATCACCACGTCCTTCGTCAACTCTAATGATCAGCTGACAGACTTGCTCACCAAAGCTCTTCGAGGACCAAGGATTGCATATCTCAGCAACAAGTTGGATGCCTTTGATATCTACGCTCCAACTTGAGGGGGAATGTTGGAAACTAGGAGTTAATAGTATCATGGGAACCGAAGAGTCTCTATTGGAAACTAGGAGTTAATAGTGTTTACTGGAAACCGAAGAGTCTCTTTCTTGTAAAGTGTGTATCATCTCTTGTATAAATTAGGTACCTGCTAAGTAATAAGTTCTAAGTTTTGGACTCACAAAGTCCTGAGTCTTGATTACTCTTTACAAAGAGTAACTTTGAGGAATTTTGAACATAGAGGACTCGTCTAAGAGTAATGAAAAGGCACAAAAAGGGCCATGTCCTTTAACAAGTATGTATGAATCATCAGCAATATATACAGCTAGTAGTAGAGTGGAAAAAGTAGAAAATAATTCATAATTACATGTCATCTGTTATCATATATGGAGATGCACCTGAATCAAATAACCATACAATTTCGGATGCTATCAAGGTAGAATCAAGAGGAGGTAAATGCAGCAAACTTAGATGAGCCAAAGGAGTTCTAAAGTAAAATGGAACCATGTATCGTGCCTATATAATTTCGTTATTTTCTAAATATAAAATATATTAACTAAAAATAATCAAAAAAAAATAAAACTATAAAAATAAATAAATATTATACACACACACAAGGATAATTTTATAAGATTTTAATTAAACTTATTTAAATTATCTCAATCATAACTAGGAATTGATAAAAATTATTAACCTAAGGGATTTAATTAAAACATAAGTTTTAAAAAACTTTACCTTACGCATCGTGGTGCGCTGGCACCAAAGGCGTGCTTGTGTCTGTCCACGGGTGGAACGTATTAGGAGAAACGGTTCGAGATTTGAATCAAATTATTTTTAGCAAAACTGACAAGTCACTTTATGGATGTTAGGATGGATTTGAAAAATGAAGAGACCATAACAACTTGTGTAGTAGCCTGAATGGTGGGTGATGATCCAAACTAATCAAAAAAGCATTTAGATGGATGGTTAAAATAAACATAAGGAGGGTATGAAATACATCTGCATCCTCCATCTCTATGAAGAGCCATAGCTTTATATGTAGGAGCGGAGATGCGTATTTCTTGGGAGATTATGGTTGGGTTTGGAAAAATGATGTGCGTAGATTATATATGTTATTTTGTATTGTTTAACGCACATCTTTTGTATTTGTTATCTGTGATATATGCTTTTGCCCTTTATCATGATAATTTCAGCATAATTACTACTTTGCGTCCAGAGATCTGCTCGGTGTTTGTTTTTACTTTCGGGAGCAATTTGGAGCGGAAAAGAATTCTAAAGACGCAAAAGAAGATTATTTGAAGAAGACCATGACTTAGCCTTGTCTATTCCGTGGAGAGAAAAGCAAGGATTGGAGTGCCCAAATCATTTCAAATGCAAATTGGGTTTGGCAATGCCTTGAGGCACGGCTAAGGAAGCAAGAAGACAAGGGTCGTGCCAAATGGCACGGCCAAAAAGGAGGACAGCGTAGAAATGGGCATGGTCGTGGAGACTGCCCATGCCAGACAACATAAATCATGCCTTGAGGCACAGACCATGCCTCCATAATTGCAGGTTTAAAGATCAGGTCATGTCAAATGGCACGGCCCAAAAGGCAAAACAGAGCAGCCTCATGTTCGACCGTGCCAAATGGCACGGCTAAGCTATGTGGATAGAGACAACTTTGCTCTGGCCGAGCCATAAGGCACGGCTACGAAGCCAGCATAGCTCTGGTAATGCCAAATAGCATGGCCAAGCCATTGCGCCAGAGACAAGTTGGCTTTGGTCGTGCTAAATGGCACAACTAGATAGCTAGAGGACGGTTTGGTCGTGTCCCAGGGCACGGCCACTCCTATAAAAGGGGCACTTCATTTCCTTTATGAGGGAGGGGAGATCCAAGGCGAGAAGGGATCATCTAGGTCAAATATTTGCACTCTGGAGGTGTCATCTGGGCAATCCGAGGTCGTTCTACTACTCCATCCTCGTCGGCACTCCAAGATTTGCATCCAAGGGTTTCACTCGACGTCAAAGGATAAGTTTCTTCTCGCTTTCTTTAAGGTTCTTGAAGTTTCTATGATTTTGAGTTCTTAGGTTGTATTTCTTCCAATTATAGAGTAAATTAATGTTGTTTTAGGACATAGAAAGTAATTTTAATGTGTGGATATTGTAAACTTTGTTGAATTGCCAATTTCCTTGTTTGATGAAGCTTGTGTGACACTTGTTCTGTTTGATGAAATGCTAGCAAATAGGTTTTCTTTGTGAACATGGATTTATCTATCTAGATTGCATTTTTGTATGTGTAGATCTAATTTCTGAGCTAGATACATTGTTGTGTGTCTATATTTGGGCGTGAATCTGAATTTTCATTGAATAGATGCATGAATTATTGCCTCTTTTGAGTGTACGTTCCGATATAGCTCGACATTACCTTATGATACTTGTTTAACGTTCAGTATCTAAGGTAACTATCCTTCTATATGGAACATAACCTCCTAAAGGAGAACAATTCTATGTATGGACAAGTCTATCACTTAACCTAATGGGCTTTCCCTAATCATATGCTACACAAGTGACCTACATAATCTAGAGATGTACACCTGGGGGAGGCCTTGTGACAGGAGGTACTCTACTGAAAACCCAGACTCCCTAAGTTACTTCTTCACTTGATGGCATACTTAATTACTCGCAAGGGAAGTACTCCGATACGCCGTCGCGGGGTGGTATTCGATAGTAATTCAGACTATCCTGCAAACATACAAGCGGAGAACTAGGAATGAGCGAATTCATAGCACAACATTCACCATTACAATGAAAGCAACGGCCTAGAACATTCTCTGAATTAAGGACTTCCTCAATTATCTTTCTTTACTTTTATTTTCACATCTTAATTGAAAATCACAAAACAAATGATTATCGATGTTGTCTAACAAAATTCAACGTGTAAAACCAATTACCTTTTAATCCTCAATTTTCATGGGATCAACTTATATAAATTTTATTACTTGACGACGACCGTGCGCTTGCGGTAATTCACATCAAGAACTAAGTCTCAGCACTAAGGGGGCTGAGTGTCAAGGAGGCACCGACTGAATGGGATGGGATTTTGGGATGGAGACGAATGGGTCATCATGAATTATGAGCAGTTGGGAGGGAGAGGTGGAACTGGCTTTGACACGACAGTATCAACCTAGTGTAGAGAGGGAGGGGACAATGGTGGATTTCCAAGTTGCATGGGCAAGTTGCAAAAGGATGTGAAAAATTAGGTCTCGTAGATTCTAATACCAATTACCAAGTCAAGGAACTTGATATGTTATTCTTTGGTCAAATACAATCCATGTATTTGTAGATCTAAGCATGATTAATTATATATATAATTATGCATATGACTAAATATTCCTTGGACTCAATTATCTCTAATAATTTTATCTAATAGGCTTCAAGCAACAAATTTAACTAGAAATTCCAGCATTATGAATCAAAATACTCACATGATCCTCCTCTCCTAAAGAAAGATGGCGCTGATGTCGAGGTAAATCAGTTAAACAAGCAGGCATTGTGTTTTTGGTAGAAACAAGTATAAGCTTTGTCAGTCTCTGTATTCTACTCATCAAAGCAGCTTTGGCTTCCTCTTCCTCCTCCAAACGTGATTGCATCTTCACTTGACCTTCCTCAAGCTGCTCAGACAGCAAAAACGCCTTTAGTATGAATTTACAGAAGTCCGAAAACAAAAGATCAATATTGTAGAAATTATCAAATATTAACGAGATAAATATACTTAAATTCAAATAAGGCATCTATAGTGCATTTGCAAACTACCTGTTGGCGCAAACTCATTACTTCCTCTTGACTTGCACCACACAGCATTCCTTTCTTTAACTGCTCAAGTTCTTGCTTCAAGCACGATATTTCCTTCTGATACTTCTTAATTAATGACTTCTCATCAATAATCTGGAACAAAATATTAAACTCAAACTCACTTGGCCACATACAAGTACTTTGAATCCAACATGACTAACAAAAAGTAAATGTACCCTGTTGCGAGAAGCATAAATTTCAACTCTCTTTGCTCTACTTGCAAACTTTAGTGTATTATGAGTTTCCTCTAAATTGCTAGATGCAGGTGTCACTGTACATATAAGCTGTATGGTACACAATACCAAATAGAGTGTAGAATTTGAATTCAAATAGAAGTCAACATAAAGATTAACAAAATTTCTAAAAATGATTATTTAATGCTCACCGACACATGCCCATGGCCACTCAATGAAGATTGTAAAAGTCGAGTCAACTTAGAATCCCTATAAGGAATATGGCATGCTTTCCCTTCACTAAGCTTTCCGATGACCTTTATAAAATAGGCAATTTAAATTAGCCATTGAACTGGAAAAACAGATACTCAAGGTACAGTTAGAATCAACAATTGAATAACATATATTAGTGAATTTTCCATCCACTGTTCATTAATAGAGTATAAAGCAACCCAAGGTAAACAAATTTATAATAAAAGAGAGTCACAATTTAGAGTTACAAGGTCTTCATAGACTACTAGTTGCTTTTGTGTCACAAACTAAGATAACACTAGTCAATACCAGTGTCACAAATAAAATTAGATAAAATTACTCTATTAGATAGGATACTAACTGTTCCAAGAGTTAAAAGACTTTTGTTAATGTAAGATCCTTCCTTTCTTCTTATCCCAGTCGTTTCAGTTTTAGAACTCTCAGATCCTGCTAGATCAATAAGATTCTGAAGAAGAGAACCCTGAGTAAGGTTTTGCAATTCAAACACGTAAAATACAATGTGATTAATGTTAAAGATCTTACTAATTGAGAATACATCACTCCATCGTATTCTTCACCATGAGCACTGCTTTCAATCATCTGCGCAAGTCAATCATTTAATCAAATAACTGGGATGAGATAAAAAGCTAACTTTAAAAGAAAAAACTGTTTAAGATGACAAAGAAAAATGTAAACAAAATCTCACAATTTAGTCACTACTACAGCAACTGACTAATATTAAGCAGTGTAATGATAAAGCATTTAACTACAAATAGAAATGATAACAAAATGACTTGGAGAGAGGGCCATCTAGCAATCACTCTTAAGAGTTGAGACCAAATATTTCGTTGTGGAAAAATTACTTGGAAATGCTAACGTAAATTTACAAGAGCAAGCATGAAAATTTGAATCTTCTCTGGTTATTTGATATGAAGAGGCATTCATTGAGTGAGGTAACATAAAGTGATGGCTAGAAATAATATAAAAACTAGTTTAGAATAGTAAGATAGGGAATATCAAGAGTTTTACAAACACACCAATGTAAATATTGTGTGACTTCTGCTGCTGAACAGGTTAAAATTGTTGGAACCCACATGTCGATGTTCTGAAATTAGGAAAACAAAAATATTAATGTAAGTCCCATCGATGTAGACATTGAGAGAGTAGGTGTTCAAGCAACATAAGAATGTTAACTCTACCAGTCATTTTGATGACATGCTAGACAAGAACCCAATTAATGAAAATACATAAGAAAATTCACTTGAGATAATAGTAGTATATAAATCATATATGTCAGAATCAGTACCAACAACAAAATCAACAACAACAACAACAACCAAGCTTCATCCCACTGCATGAGATCGGCTATATGGATCCTTTTACGTCATTGAGCTCTATCTCTAACTATATCATCATCTATATTTAACTAAAGTTTATCTTGTTTTATCGTTGCTAACCAAGTCTTTTTTGGTCTTCCTCCTCGTTTGATATGTGTTTGTCATAATTTCACATCGCCTAACTGGAGCATTTATTGATCGACTAAGTATATGCTCATATCATCTTAAACGTGTTTACCAACGACAAAATCAAATAGTTCAAAAATTCAAGTATGGCCATATCAGACGGGTCTCATCAGCCTAATCACAAAAAAAAAAAAGCAAGATATAAAAGATAGCTTCATACATTATTATAATTGATATTCTAAAATTGTAAATAGAATGTCTATTGTATATCATTTACATATCCAACTAGTAAGAATGCAACATATTAATATTATCATATTATTTTTTATAAAATTAATAAATAATAAAACTAGATTATAATTAATAATTAAGATCATTTTTTAGCACAGATTACTAAACGACACTAAATTATTAATTTATATTTTTTTTATAAAAGTGCTATCATTTAATATTTAAATGTTATAGTTTGAATCCCTGACAAGTTTTTAGTTGAAGAAAGGACAATTCTAGGATCATTTGAGAGAGCATTGTGTTCTTTCTCAACCCACAATAATCTCTTACATTAGATCAATGCTAGATTGGACGATAACTTCATTAGATCAATAATGAGCGAGGGAAAGATGAATGAGTCACTGAGTAATGAGTAATGGCAAAGCTGAATGAGCAGTATCTAATCTTATAGCAAATCTCAAGTTGTGACAAGACTAAGAAATTTTAGAGGGATATAAAATCACTCCTTCCCATGTGGGTTCTCTAGATCAATGTTAGATTGGTCAAGTTTTTCAATCAATCACAATTTGAACAAATTTTAACTCAATTTCATTTTTTTTAGCTTTCAATTTTATCAAATTTTAATTGATTTCATTAATTTTCTAATGTAATATAATTGATATTCTAGCTAATTTCATTCAAATTTGTAGTCTTTCTTAAACTTCTTTTTAATATTTGTGAAATATTGATTTCTCAGAAAAAAATGGATCAGCTATTGTCGATGCCTCTCCAACACGGACAATCCATAGCTGTATTAGATAGTTTGCCAACTATGATATATGTCACTGCTTCATCACAAAGATTAATATACCATGACACTGACAGTAAGAATCTCTAGCTTCTGGAAATTAGTTATAAGGGAATTTTTCAACGCAAGAGACAAGCAAACAACCATGCATTTGTTTTTTTAACGTGTTTAAACTGCAAAAACAAGAAAAACTTCTCAAATCGAGAAACCAAATTGATGTAAGAACGCACTTAGTACAAAGTACAAATGAAATATATACAGATATAATAACAAGGTTTAAAGAACCAGCGTGTGTCAATTAGTACAAATGAAATATAATGGTCTGAGCAAACACCAATAGAACACCGATGCCGGTTTCGGTGTGCGGACGGAACGGTAAGTTTCGCCCGTTCTACCGGTACGGAACGAAATTTCTATCCCTGTGAGAAAGTACAAGAGAAAGTGGACGAAAAACGAATAGCTTATAAGAAATTATATATTTGTAAGAACGAGAAAAACTTAAAAAAATATACAATAACCAAGAAAAAAACTAAAAAAGTAGTGAATAAAGTAAAAAATAAAACTTTTGAACAATTATATCAACAATTGGATACAAAAGAAGAGGGAAGAGATATTTATAGAATAACTAAAGTGAGAGAAGACAAGAGATATTATCCAAATAAAATGTATTAAAGATAAATGTAATAAGGTACTAGTAAATGATAGAGAAATAAAAGAGTGGTGGAAGGGGTATTTTTATTAACTTTTTAATAAAGGTTTAGGTGGTCACTTAACTTAGGTAATTTAAATAGGTTAAATGAACATAGAAATTTAAATTTTTATCATAGAATTCAAACTACATGGGATGTACAATGGAAAAACCGTTGGACCAGATGATATTCCGATAGAGATATAGAAGTGTCTAGAGAAACAAGGTATTGAATGACTTACAAAATTATTTAACATGATATTGAAAACGAAAAAAATGGATGATCAATGGAGGATAAGTACTCTAGTTCTCTTATGTAAGAACAAGGAAGGTGTATAAAATTGTGTAAACTATAAGGGTATTAAACAAATGAATTATACCATGAAACTGAGAAAAACTAATAAAAAAAATTAAGAAAGGAGACCACGATGACCGAAAATTAATTTGGATTCATGCCTCGAAGGTCGATAATAAGTTATACATCTTCTTAGATAATTAATTGAAAAATATCGAGAGCAAAAACAAGATCTATACATGGTATTCATTGACTTAAAAAAAAACTTATGATAGAGTCCAAGAAAAATTATATGGAGAATTCTAGAAAAGAAAAGTGTTAGCATAACATATATTAAACTAATTAAGGATATGTACAAGGATGTAACAACCAGAGTAAAGACTTTAGGCGGAGTAACTGAAACATTTCCAATAAAAATAGGATTACATTAAGGATCGGCTCTAAGTCCCTATCTGTTTACACTAATTATGGATAAACTACACACATTCAAGATACAGTGGTGCATGTTATTTGCAGATATTGTTTTGGCAGATGAAACTCGTGAAGGAATAAATGTTAAACTAGAATTCATATAGTCGACCCCACCTAGTGGGATAAGACTTAGTTATTGTTGTAGATTCAAAGATTTTCTATTTTTAATGATTATCAATTAATTAATTGAACTAAAAATAATTTCTACTCTCTTTTAACTTTAATGTGTCAAAATGAATTCACATATGCTTTATTCTTATAATGTTTTTACTAAGGTTTCAAATTTTAAGTCATGCTGTAGTTTCTGTTTCAAACCAAAACGATACAATTTCAATATTTTATCGTGTCATGACGATACAATTTCGATATTTGTTTGTTTTTAAATATCCCCACCTAGTGGGAAAAGGCTTAGTTGTTGTTGTTGTTGTTTGTTTTTAAATATAAGCCTATATTAATTAAATTTCTTTCATAAATATTTGATTGATATAGATGGCTATATTTTTAGAATATTGAAATTATATTTTTAGAAATTTTTAACCTATTAGAAAACTTAAATTTATTTTTAAAATTTAAAATTAATTTCAATATATATATATATATATATATAAACTGTTATATAATTAAATATAATAGTTATATTATAATATAATATTTATATATAAATAGTTATTACAAATATAATCTATATATACAATTATAATATAATTGTTTAATATATCTATTAAACCATTAAAAATATATTATATATCAGTTTTAGTTAAAACTGAGATTAGATTTTTCCTTTCTCGCGATCTCGTTGGCATCGCCACTATTACTCATCATAATTGCTCAAAGTCACTTATCATCGTCGCTCGTCGTAGCCGCCCATCACTGCACCTCGTTGTCGTCGCTCATCGCTCAAGTAAGATCTCACCTCTCCAACTCCTAGCCCTCTCTCCCTCTCCTTGCATTTTGGTGCCAATCTAGTGTCAAGAATGGCATTTCGATGTCGATCCTGTGTCAAAATGGTAAAAATCACTCGTATAGAGGCATGAGTCAACATCGAAAACCTTGATTTTTACACAATTATTTTGGACAAGATTCAAAAATGCAAGCTATACCGGAATTTTGATCTTTAATCGGAACGATATTGATTAGGTATGTGTCGATATTCCGATACATAGTGTCAATAATAGATTTGAGATTGAAGGAGGAAGGAGATAAAGCATAAGAAGAAAACATTATCTTACTAAATGGGTCACGACACCCTTTGCGACGCTCGCAGAGGGTCGTCACAGAGTGACAACACCCTCCACGACCTCGTGGCTACCTCGTAGTTGTGGTACAACCCTGCACTAAAACCGTAAATACTGCCCATTGCGAGTGGCACAGTTCGGCATTTCAAACACGGGCTACGTCTACTACTACTACTAAACTTAAATTTCATATAATCTTGTCTTTACTATACTACTAAGCTTATATTCACTTAATTTTATAATAATACAATTAAAATTTTAATAAACACATTTTCAAAAAATACAAGCATTTGGTAGCAACAAAGTGACTAAATAAATTCAAAGGGGCTAAAAGAATAGGGTAAAAAAAAATGATTTACCTTCACCAGAGGCAATAAAAGACAATGCATGACCAGGAGATAAAACAACTTCCTCCTTTATTGCCTCGACATATGTGCCCTAAAATGATTTTCCATAGAAAGATATAATTATTCATAGAAATATTAACCAATGAGCATAAGTCAACAAGTTTCTATTTGGCCTACTGAATAATAAATAACTTAAATGATAGAAAAATTAAGTAATTAAGTTTTTCCAATAAATAGGTTTGAAGAACTAACATTTATACTATTCTATTATGGCAACCAACCAAAGGAACGGAATGGATTATTCCTCTTTTCTTTTCATTCTATTCAATTCCTAATCTCATTATATTCCATTTTGTTTGTGCACCAAATGCAACCTAAGAATCATTAAGCGTCTCTGTACATTATACAGACAGAAAACATATGGCTTTATAAAGTTCAGATTTCTTTGCATTCCTTTGTTAATTCAACAGAGGAATTTACTGATTTATTTAGAAAGTGTCATCATAATGCAGTTTTTTGTGGCATTATAAGCGGGATGGGCATGAGAAATATCTAAGTGTCATCTTGAAGAGAAGAGGATAGTGTGGGAATAAGTTGTGATATTTTGTTTATTGAGGGGTCTGTTTATAAATACGTCAATCAATATTACAAACGAGTATCATTAGGGAAACATTAACCAACATACATCCTATTGTTTCCCAAATCCAGATCTTTGTTTGACCAGTACATACCTCAAATCAAATGGTACTGGTTCAGCTACAGAACCATGTTGTGAAATTTAACAAGAAAAGCAAGAATAATAGTAATCAAAGATAGAAAGCAAAATAGATAGATAAGTACATAAGAAAACTAAAAACCAAATAGACGAAGTTTGTTGTTCATACATGAGCATCTTCTCTAACACGTAAATTTTGGCCAGTTGGATCAAGCAAGTCGTTGATAACCTGTATAGCAGTAATTTAATAGATAAGCCCCAAATTTTAATAGATTATGCAAAAGATAGATCAATCTGGTTGAACACCTTCGCGAGAAAGCCCAAGTTTGTCAAGAAGTCCACATTTAGAATAAAAGCAAAGACAATTACATACTACATATAGTAGCCAACATCCATCAATATATAAAAATATAAGAAAAAGACAGGATGAGTGGGAGGTTGATTAAGCTAACTGATATGATACAAACTACAATGAAAATACAACTAATGCATGTAAATTTTATCAAAAATTTAAACAGTGATTAGAAATTATTGTATCCCTGCCAAATGCTTACCTCATTATATATCTCAAGGTAGGATACACGAAGTAAAAACTCTCTTCCTGGAGTCTGCCAAGGAAGTTCAAGTTATGTAAGACAAAGAATTTTATTATAAAAATGTGCTAGTATTAGACAGGAAGCAGAATTATATGCACAATACATCATCAGAAATTTATCTTTTATCAAATAGAATAGCAACATCCAAGCAATGTTTCTTTTGGATACAACAATGACATGTCTCAGAAATATACCCTAGCAAAGTGCGCATTCTACTATACTTCTCAGTTCTTACTTGTCCAACCTGTCAGATCGATATTTTTTCCATGCTTTAACAAACACACACGGTAATGGGAATTTAGATGATAGCATTGTTGACAGGAACTCAGCACATCACTAGCGATAGCTTCATGCAACAAGGACATAAATGGATCACACATGTCTACATCAACACACTGAATTTATGTTTTATTACTTTATTTTGCCAATCTACTGTGAAATCCAAATTAACCACAATCCAAAATTTATAACTACAATCTTATACAACTTGCTAACCTGTTTCTCAAAAAAAACTCCTACTCACATCCAAGAAGTATGTCTTCTAGGATATATTTACAATACAGCAAGTATGAAAATTATCATTAATTTGAGGAAAACTATAACAGTATTGCCCCATGCAGTCCCCATTATGGTTCCACTTTGATATAGATTAGATTTGCACTCACACCCCTCTAGTTGATATATTTACAATTTAGCTCTATTCTGTTTACAATTTGATGCTGAATGCTCAATTCTAGGATCTTTGTGAGATTTTGTGATCGAATCAATTAGCTGATTATTGGAACTAATGAATGCAGTGAGAATCTCCTTGGATTGCACTTTTCCTCATATGCAATGATAATTGATCTCAATATGTTTCATCCTCGCACAAACATAGGATGGGAAGGATGTGCATGACAATTTAATGTTTAGAATACAATTTCATTAACTCACAATACAACTTCATTGGCTCACTCAGAATATTACATGGATTAGACATTAACTGTTTGAGCCAAATCCTTCTTTTGCACTCAATATGGCCATAATATTTTGCTTCATGCTGTTCCAAGGTATCAGATGGCCACAAAGAAGAATATAGTATTGTGATGAGGATCTCCTATCTATGGAAAAGTTTGCTCCACAATAGCTCTACTTGACAGTTCTAGGAGGCAATTTATCCCTAATAACTGGAGAAACATATGAACAAAATAAGTATACTGAAATATAAGAGGTGGAAAGATATAAAGGGCATGAAGAGGGAAAAGAATTGTGAAGGAGATTTGACCTGAAAAATAAAAGAAGGCATGTGATTTATAAGGTAATACGTAATGAGAATCATCCCAAAACTTAAAATGAACTACCATATGAAGTAATAGTATAAGAGTAGTCTAATATTTTTTGGAACTATATCTTCTCAAAACTTTAAAAAAAAATCAATTTGAATTCTTATCTAAGCACAAAATAAACAAAAAATGAAAAAGAGTTCAGAACTTTCTTTTAGTAAGAAAAATTAACGTCATTCTTGAATAGTGTGTTATTGTTAGAAACCAAGCTTCGAGCAGACATAATTGAACCACAAATATAAAAGTGTACTAAGGAAAAGGTGCAGGAGAACATTTACAGATGACGGGAGGAAATAGCTGCTATGAAGAAATGGCAATTGAATATATTCTCCTAATTGATAGGATTCACATTCAAGACTAAGGATTGATAGGAAAGACTAGCGCTCATCTTATAGATAATGAAGGATAGATTGTGCTAGACATATATTTGAAGAGGAAAGGGGTTAGGCACCAGAAAAGATGAATGTGCAATTAGAATCAAATAATATAATCCTCAAGAAACTTGGCCTACACAAAGTACTCACATAGTCTGCGAATCCTAAATGGACATGGAAACAACACCAAGTTCATAGTGAATCCCAAATGCAACTTGGAATTTGCTAACAAATAGCAAATTTGAGGAAAATAGAGAACCAAAGACAGTGATAAAGATGGAGGAGTGGTTTGGCCAACATCCTTCCCATATGAGAGTGATTCATCTACTATGTAGCATGGATAGAATAATATGAAGAAATAAAAGTGATGAAAGGCTACAGACGAGAGAAATGTTACTAAGCATGCACCCAAAGGCTCTTAAATCTAGAATCTAAATGTTACTTGGTGATGTCTGTCAGGACAGCAATAGAGTTATCTCCACAAACCAAGGATGTCAGGCTGTGATGATACATTCCGAGTAGCTTACCATTGGAGAAAGTGTTTACACTCCAGAACTGATATGTTAACAGTATGTTTGGTGTTGAAAGGCTTACTTCCAAGAAGACTCAGTATTAACATTTTCTGCTTAGACCATCTCATATTGCATAGATTGAAGAGATTCAAGCAGAATCAATGTGTTACGCAGGTAATAAAGTTATCTCCATGAACCAAGGATGTAACAGACTGTGATGATACATTCAGAGTAGCTCACTATTGAAGAAAGCATTTATACTCAAGTGATATCTCAACTGTATGTTTGTTGTTGAAAGGACAGTATTAATATTTTCTACTTAGATCGTATTGCATTGCATAGATTGAAAAGATTCAAGCAGAATTTTTTGGGAAGAAAACATCTGATATCTGAAAGCAACAGATTAAATTGCAGATTGCAACAGTGATCTGGAAACTGAAGATTTCAGAAAACAATAAACCAGATCTCGCAAGATCAATTATAAGAGAAGCTATTTGAAAAGATTGATGGAAGAAGAACATAGGTGAAGGCTGAAAACAAACCAATTTGAACATATCTGCACCTTGTCAGAATGGCAAACCCAGATCCAGTGAAATAAACTACAAGCAAATCTTTCAGCAGAAACAAAAATGGAACCGAAAAATCTGGCCAAATATGATGGGGAAGTAGTTGAAAAAATGGGAAAAGTCTAAGAAGTATTTTCTGTATTATGGAAGAAGTTGAATCTGAGAAAAAAGACAGAAAAACTGGAAAACGTAGGTCAAGCTGTTATGCAAGGGAGGGAAGAAATCAGTTTTAGAAATCAGAACAAAATCAGATTACTTCCAAAATGGACTACAAACAAAAACCTCAAGCAACGTCGCTGAGAGCAGATCATCTTCCCTATTGAGAGCATGCTGATTTTGGGATGGAAAACTTGCTGGTTCTGAGATATGGTATATTTTGTTTCCTGAGAATCTGGAAGAAGGCATCACTACATGGGAGCGAACATGCAGAGGAATACCGTTCTCG
This sequence comes from Zingiber officinale, assembly GCF_018446385.1. Lineage (NCBI taxonomy): Eukaryota > Viridiplantae > Streptophyta > Magnoliopsida > Zingiberales > Zingiberaceae > Zingiber > Zingiber officinale. The sequence continues at coordinate 34,583,610 of NC_056001.1, forward strand.
CTGCTGGGAGTGGAAGTGACCAAGCATGGGGATCTTTCCAGCAAAACTTAGAAGGAAATGCATGAGAAGGAGGTTGTTTCCATCTAGCTGATGAAAAGCACAGAAAAGACTCCCTGTCAGATCAGTCAGGGATAGCACGAGAGGAGGAAGACAATGAGATCAGACATTAGAACTTAGGTTATCTCATGGGAAGGAAGGAGAAGGTACCATGTTAATTTTGGAGAAAATTAATAGGGCATTACCCTAGGTAGCCCCCTCGACCTTCAGTTAGACTGCCATTATTGTTCATTTACATTTACACTCCTCAAGTTGATATATTTACAACTGAACTCTATTCTATTTATAATTTGGTTCGCAACAATTACTACAGCTAAGTGAAGCAACACCACTGTGTGGACTCTTGTTGATACTGAAATATTAGATAATCTTCCAACCTTTTAATTGTTGACCAACATATACCCTACAAAATTGATTCATATATATCCATATTGTCCATTATAATCAACTTATTACTGGAAACTTCTTTTCTAATTAAGAATGCAATAAGTCTTCGCTGATGCTTTCCTTCCCTGATAAATATCTGATATAATCAACAAAGTCCATTTAAAATTTGCATAGATATAAATTCTACAACTGAAATATATTTTCTAAATCAGATATATGAGATACAAAAATAGCTTACATCTTGAATTATGCTGAAGACATCCTTGATCGCTAGAGGTATGATGCCCGGAGAATTGGGATCGCCCTAGAAAATCAAATTTAGATTAAGCAAATGATTACATATGGATGTTTTCAGATATGCAGTTTACATCCACATCCAAAGCCAAATGGATTGCTTAACAGCAAGTGTAACATATTTAACAAGAATGTAAAGAATTCAATTCAACAACAACAGAAACGATATTGCACCTGAGATTGAATACAGAAAAATTCATAGCAAGAAGCCATTAAATAAAGGTTATTCCATCCCAAATGCTCCCAGCGATGTGAATATAGAAACAATAGAATTAAAAGGTTAATTACTAATAGACATTATACGATATTCTTCAAGAAAAAGGCACTGATATAAGAAGAGGCATTTGCTTCTGTGGATCATTCTAAATACTCCACCTATCACATTTCATTAAGTCTGTAATCTATCAAGAATCACAGAAGGCTCCTCAAACATGCAATTCCTCTGTTGATGATGGCTGAGATATTCACTTGTTCACTTGATGAACCATACATACTACTTGTTTCTACCACTAAATGGGCTTAATCTATAAGAAACAATATATATATATATATATATTGCAGATTATTTCCAGCTCACCAAAATCAACAATATTCTCTTTGAATGAGAATGGAAAACAATCGAAGTCATAGTATGTTAGTTGTCTGACAACTATTCGCTGCCAATCAAACAACTTCACCAAGATTGCCCAGCACTTGTTTGCTTGATGAACCATATATATTCTACTTATTTTTACCATTGAATGGGCTTGATCTATATCTAAGAATCAAGAATTATACTGTTGATTAATCCAGATTCAGCTCACCAAAAGCAACAATGTTCTTTTAAGAAGTGAGAATGGAGAACATAATCAATCTTATAATATGGTTGGTTTACTGGTGCCTACTCACTGGCAATCAAGCAACTACACCAAAATAGATAATTAATAACAGTCGTTCAGAATAATGAGTTGTTCACTCAATCATCAGTGACTGTATCATTCAGTCATCTCTGTATTGTCCTAAAATCTCTGCAAGATTTCCTTATGATATTGCTGTGTGTTTCAATAAGCAACTAAGAAATAACCTATTCCTTACCTAATAGATGGCCCTAATACTCTTGAGCATGCAGCTGGCAAGAGGTGGAAGTTGAAATCAATCATTTGAAAAGAAAATAAGCAGTCTGATTCTAATAGAACGGAATGCACTGGAAAATGAGAAAAAATGGCCATAGAAAGGCATGTTGTCTATGGGAAAAGTATAAACAAGCATTTTCAGTCAAAATATGATAAAATGGATTTGACCATAAAGAATAGAGAAGATATGAGATTTATAAGGTTGCATATGCACTTTTTTCTAGACATATCGTGATGCTTGTTGATATATTACATCAGGCTAGAACATAAACCTAGGGCATAATGTAACATTGGATGATAGTTATGTTAATAGAGTTTCATACAGATGTTAAGTATATTGTGGATGGAGCCTTGAGCCTATTAGGATCATTTCTATATTAGAATAGAACATCTCTTGTCTCAATTATATGATGGCTACATCTCGGCGAGTGTGATGTGTCAAATATAGCATGTTCAATTACCATTAGTAAGCCATACATGTATGGGAGCATACATGAGCACCACACTACCACGTAGTAGGAGAGTGCAGGATTTCTCATTAATTGGTGTTTAATGGTTAACTATATAGAAATTTGGGATAGCAATCCCCCTCCCATCAAGAATGGCTCTAACCCGAAATGATTGAGGTTGTACTATGTTGTAAAATAACTAGAGAGGGGAGGGGCCAAATAAAACACCCTACATAAACGAGGCAAATATGGGTAGAATTTTTTACCTCGCTCCACTTGCCCTACTTTCAATATGCTTTATTTTATGTCCCCTCGGATGGGTCATGGATCTAGTGGCTAGCACATAAGGTGTTGCCACCAATGAAGTCTGGGGTTCAAATCTCGGCAAAGCCGAGGTAAATGTCTCCCTTATGTGCTAGTCACTATTCCAAAGGCTAGTAGCCGCCCGTGATTTACCTCCTCTGTGTTGGCCCTGGGACGGGTTAGCGGGGGCGCTGGGGGCGAGCGTATTCGCCTTTTGCCACCAATATGCTTTATTTTATATTATATTATCTCACTCAACCCATACTTCATAAGAAGTGAGGTGTGGGGGGCAAGGATAGAGAAGAGTTTTTCTTCTTTGCCCCACTCTGCTTTGTATATGGAGCAAGGATACGAATTGAAAAATTCACCCCACATTGCCCCATTATCATCTTTAATAATGATTCGCAACTTATTGCTTAATTCATTTTGCATATTGCAATTAACATCATAGTATGTCTTTGTCGATGTTATCAACCTATCATCCTCTATTATCCACATTATTACTTCTACGTTTCCTATTGTTGCTCCAAAGCTGTTTTGATAGATTAAGGTTAGGACTTATGGTTGTGGAGACCCCCTTAAGGCGTGATAATGTGCAAGTTGTAATGTATGTTAAGTGAAACCCCCATTTAAAGTAGTGGTGTATAAGTTGTCTAAGTCAAATGTCTTTTTTTTTCCTTTTCAAAGACATCTTGTTAGGGCACATGAGGACACAAAGATTGATAAAGGAATACCCTAAGTAAAAAAAAAAAAAAAAAAGAATTAAAAGATATGAGAGAAATCTTCCTTGGCTTGTCACTTCTTTAACTTTAAAACACACACCTAAATAGTTTTTATCTCAGGACAAGATGAGCAAAAGATGGAAGACTTCAATATGCTCCTTTAATAAAAAAAAAGAAATGAAATAGTCATCAATAATGACAACATATTTGAAACTAAACTTTGGGTAAAGATGACTCAAAATCCAAACATCAAAATATACAAAGGAAAAAAAGTACAGAAGCATAATGATAAATGCTAGGAGGAAATGATGAATGAACATGCTTTCCTAATTGGAAGGATAGACATTTAAAATTTTAAAGATTAGACAAACTAGAGACTATCTTTTGTAGGTTCTAAAGACTACAACATTCTAACCAACTATGGATTTGGGTAGACAGGAATCAACTAGAGCAGAAGAATGTACAGTTGTAATCAACTACACAATCCTCAAGACCTATCTTGTATTGATATGCTTCCAAACTATGCCACTTGAATAAAAACATAATTAGCACCAGAAGTTACTAAGCAATTTAGTAGACATATAGAATAAAGAAGTGGTAAAGATGGAATATGAATGACTTGAGCAATAGTCTTCACAAATGGGAGTAACCCATCTGATAGTTAGCAAGTGTAAGATGAGATACGAGACTAGAGAAAAGTAAGAGGTTAGCAAACATATGATCAGAGGCTCCTAAATCCTGAATCCACATGCTAGATACAGTAATCATCGTACCCAACACTAAATTACCTCTATTAACAATTGATGACATAGAGTGACAATGCACCTTAGAGAAAGCATTGATATTCCTCAACCGGTACTTTGAATGTAGAAGGCCTACTATCAGAAACACCATCCTAAGGATTTGCTTAGGCTGATTTATTCTTCAAAACATAGGAACAAACAATGGTTAGGTAAGGAATCACAGAAAGAAATATGTTTAGAAAACTTTCTTGCACCACACTGCAGCTTGCAACAATGGAAAACAAAAGAAATAGAGGATATTTGGTACTTCAAAACCTACTGGAATAAGTTTTATAGATTGTTGCTTGCCACCAGATCAGAATACAACTATGAAATCTGGCGATGGAATTGGAATCAGCTAGAAAGATGCAAAACAGAAGACCAAAACACCTTGAAAGTGATCAATGGATGTAACTGGAAATAAATCTCAGCAAAAATAAAAATGTCTGAAGTTGTAAATTCTGAAAGAAGAATAACTGGAAAACTGTTGCAGATTTCAGGAATAATGGAAAAAGGTAGAATAGAGGACTAAGTAAAAGAAGTAGGATTAAATCAGAAAAGTGAAAGAAAAATTCAAGAGAACTTTGATAAATTGAGAAATATTGGAGCTTTCAAGCAGAAGAGTATTGGGATACAGAAGAAAGAATTTGGAATCTTTTGCAACAGCTTCCCAATTGCAAAAAACCAACTCAGCCTGCTCTGCAGTTACAATGGTAGTAGCAACAGAGCTGAAAGAGCAGTGTTAGGTAATTTATGCACTCACGAGTATATTGGGAAGTAATCCACATCCTGACAGAGAAGCAAATATTAATGCTTAGCAACATATGTTCATGTGACTTGTAGGAGGTTGCAGATAGGAAAATGCAAAGCAGAAGACATTAATTGACACTTGCCCTCTTTCAACTGATTAATGGAGGAAACTGGAAATAATTCTCCACAGCAACAGAAACTATGGAGCCATTAATAGGAAATTTGTTGCAGTTCAAGTATGAATGAGAAAAGGTAGAAAAAGTAAACCAAATAAACTAGAATGGGTTGGACAGTTGGAAAAACTAGAAGTAGATTTCGAGAGAACTTTGAAAATTGAGAAATTCAGGAGCTTTCGTGAAACAGAGCAGTGCGAACAGAAGAAAGAGTGCACTGTTGCAACAGCTTTCCAATCACAGAAAACCTAGTGACGAGGGTAGTAACAGCAGAAGAGGCTAGCTCTAGGAGATTTCAGGACTCTCAGGTATGTTTGGAAGGAGCAGAAAACCAACTCAACCTGCTCTAGTGATGATGGCAGTAGCAGCAGAAGAGGGCAGCACTAGGAGATTTCTACACTGACATGTATGTTGGGAAGGAGTCATGCAGCCTAAACACAAACAGAAAGCATATATCCATGCTTAGCAACAGATACTATGCAACTTGTGGGAAACCACAGTTAGGAAGACATGAAAAAGAATACCTTAATTGAAAGCCTGCCTTCTTTAAAGCAATCAATGAAGGAAACTGGAAATAAATCTCCACAGAAACAGAAACAATGTTTGAGGATGTAATTTCTGAAAAAACAGAAACTGGAAATATGTTGCAGTTCAAGTACAAATAAGAAAATCTAGAAATTGTGGAAATAAACTATGGAACAGATTGGAAAACTAGAAACAGATTTCAAGAGAACTTTGAGAAATTGAGAAATCAAGGAGCTTTCATGTAGCACAGATATGGAAGACAGAACAAAATGTTTGGTATCTGTTGAAAAAGCTTCCAAATCACAGAAAGTCAACTCAACCTGCTCCAATGATGATGGTAGTAGTAGCAGAAGAGGGTAGGAGATTTCTGCATCCTCAGTTATGATGGAAAACCGTCCTACAGCCTACACATAAACAGAGGAGCAAGTATTCACACTTGGCAAGAGAAGCTTATGTGGTTTGTGGGAGGTCGCAGCTAGAAGATGTGAAGCAGAAGACCTTAATTGAAAACCCTTCTTCCAAACGATCAATCGAGGAAACTGGAAATAAATCTCCATAGGAACACAAACAAGTTTGAATCTATAATTCCAGAAAGAATAGACTTGAATTTCTTCCAGATCAAGAACAAATGGGAAAAGCTAGAAATAGCAGATCAAATAAATAGTAAAATGGAAACAGAATGGAAAAACTGTAAACAGATTTCAAGAGGACTTTGGGAAATTGAGAATCCAGGAGCTTTCACAGAGCAGAAGAGTGGAAGGCAGAAGAAAAGAGTTTGGCATTTTGTTGCACAGCTTCCCAATTGCAGAAAACCAACTTAATTTGTTCTTTAGTGGCAATGGTAAGCAGCAGAAGCAGCAACAAAGGAGCAGCACTAGGAGATTTCTGCACTCAAAGGTAAGTTGGGAAGGAGTTACATGGTCTGCACACAAATAGGGGAACAAATATTCATGCTAATACAATTGAGAGGAAAATAGGAATTGACATTGGCGTTGATACCATGATATAGGAAAATATGAGGAAATTATTAGTCCTTACCCTAGGTAATCCCTTTGACCTTAATATATAGTATCATTATTATCATTTTATATTAATACCGCTAACATTTGTATATTTATCATTAGGATCTATTCTAAAGACAATTAACTAGAAGTGGTGGCAAAATTGATCCATCGAGGTTTCTTTTGATAAGCAGTGACAATGGTAGTAGCAGCAGCAAAGGAGCAGCACTAGGAGATTTCTGCATTCGCAGCTAAGTTGGGAAGGGGTCACATAGTCTACGTGCAAATGAGGCAGCAAATACTCATGCTAATACAATCAGGAGAGAAAAATAGGAATCGATATTGGCTGATACCATAATACAGGAAATTACTACAATACTTACCCTAGGCAGTCCCTTTGACCTTAATACATTGTATCATCATCATCATTGACATTTATACCCCTAACATTTGTGTATTTATCATTAGGGCATATTCTAATCACAATTAACTAGACGTTGTGGCATGATCGATCCATCTAGCTTTTTTTCTATAAGCATCAACAGCATTCGCCCGGAACCTATATTGCCATTTTGCATCATCATTCTGGCTTCAATTTTATTAAAGACAAGATTCATCGACAATATAGCATCACATGAATATTTGAAATAGAGGTAACTTTTACTAATCCAAGGATATGGAATTCTAAAAGAAGGTTCTAAATCACTAAGAGATAGACTCTCACTCTATCCAGGAGGCATATGACCATCAGGTTATCACTCTACCACATATACCCACCGCTCTACATACAGTAAATATGTAAGCACCTCGTGATAGTTTTGATGTGATCAACCAAGTCAGGTTAGGTCCTGTTGGTATTTAACCTTGTGTCTAAGTGTGCAGGAACTTAGGAGGATAAGAAATCGAGTGAAAGATGCAACTAGCGAAAAGGACGGCAAGGTAGAGAGCCGACAGATTCGGTGTGTCTGAGGAATGAGGTGCTACGGAAGAATACGCGGACGGATGAGAAGGAGGAGTGCGGCGTTTCTGAGGGACGAGAAGTCGGAGCATAAGTTTGCTCAAGAAGGCAAAGTTGGGTTCGGGTGAGCCTTATTCCGGATGGCCAAGATCACCCAAGCGAGCGGAGCAAGAGCAGAAGACCCGGACCAATGCGAGCTGAACCGGAGCGGAAAACCGGTACCAAAAGTCAATAAAATGTTGACTTTGCAGTTCGGGGCGCCCCGATCTAGTCTAGGGCGCCCGAACCTAGAATTTTAGCCAAATACAACGTTAAGTGTCGTGTTGCGATAGGGATAAAACTTTATCCCCTCAGGGCACCCGGAACCCTTCCAGGTGCCCCGACCAGGGCTATAAATACAGTCCTAGTCCCAAAAGTAAAACACAACACATGTGATTGATTCTTCTTGTGTTTAATTCTATAATTGAGTGCTTTAATTGTTGTAAAGAGGCTTCTCCACCTGAAGGAAAGTTTAATGAGCTTTCAACATCCTTGGATTAACAATCTCCCCAGTTGTAACCAAGTAAACCCTTTCGTGCCTCTTCTTTTTTAGTTTTTTATTTTGTTTATACAAGTGTTAGTTTAATTAAGCTGTAAAAGATCGAGGAATATTCGTTTTATTTTTGCAGGGCTATACACCCCCCTCTAGTCGGCCGCCAAGGGTCCAACAATTGGTATCAGAGACAAATCGCTTTAGGAGGACTAACCGTCAAATGAAACACACGATATGGCCGCACCGAGCATCTACCCACCAAAGTTCGAGGGGGAAGTCACGAGCTGGAAGAAAAAGATAGAGGTATTCTTTAAGACAGATTTTGAATTACTTTTAATAATGAAATTTGGATTTTTAGCACTTGAGGGTAAAGAAGAATATGAACGAAGAAGGAGCAAGCCGACTTCGTGGCAAGCGGCAAAGCAGAGTTTTATCTGCTGAGCGTCTTAGTGCCAGAAGAAGTCAACCAGATCGGAATCTACGAGTCAGCCAAGGAACTCTCGAAGAAATTCATGGAACTACACAAAAGGACCTCGGAGGCAAAACTAACGAGACGGGATCTGCTCATAACCAAATCAACAACATCAAGTTAGGAGAAGGTGAAACCATTGCACAACTTCACTCAAGAATAAAAGAGCTCATCACCGGACTCACGAATCTCGAGGAAAAGGTAAGCAACCGAAATTCGCTAAGATACACGTATAACGCATTTCCTAGGACTACTGAATGGACATCATTAGTAGATGCTTATTATATATCTAAGGATCTAGAATCAAGTACTTTATAAGAAATGTTTTCAACTTTTGAAGTCCATGAAACGAGATGTGCAGATCTAAAAAACGAGCCAAAGCACGACATTGACTTAAAGGCAAAAATGGACGAACAAGATTCTGAATCTTCTCTCAATGACGATGAAACTACATTCATGGTAAGTAGATTTAAAAAGTTATTTAAATCTAATAAATTTAATCAAGTGCAGGATAGAAGAAGGAAAAAAAAAGATAAAGCGCTACCACTGTAATGAAGAAGGGCATGTCAAAGATAACAAAATTGAAGGACAAAGGCAAGGACAAGGAAAAGTGCAAGAAGTCAGCCCAACTCAAGTATAATTTAAAGGCGACGTGGGACTACACGTCATCCGAATCGGAGATAGAAGCCCTCTCCGGACTTGCGCTAGTGGCAAGTCACCAAGAAGATGAAGACGAAGCAAGCTCGTCTAGGATAAGCATCGAGAGAATCGATGAAGGGGGAGCGACATCGGAAGAAAGCAGTACTTCAGGGGAAACTTCAGATCACGGGATCGACAAGGTAAGTCAGGTAAGGTCACTTCCTCGTGACAAGTTATTTCAATTCATAAAACTATTATCAAAAAATTGTTGTAAGTTAGAAAAAAAAAGTTAAAGAATTAAAATCAACATTAACTATATCTTGTCGATTAGAAGATCTCGACAAAATAAAAATTGAAAATGAAAATATGAAAAGGAATAAAATATTTAAAAAATCATGCATGCTCACAGATTCAAAATGTTATAAGATATAATGAATTAAATTAGTATCTCAAATATCACAAGGGTCAAATTAGGAAAATATCACAAAAATATATTCTTAAGAAATTATTAATTAATTCTGTAGAAAGGAATCTATATTGGGTTCCAAAATCATATTTAGATTGATTTTTTTCTTAGGGCTTTCAGAGATAAAATTGAATATTTAATTTCCTAAAAAGACTTTCTCTAAAAAGTGGTTGTTGTTCCAATAATCAAGAAAGCCTAGTACCTCGCCACAACCTGAAAGTCAATTATTGAAATAAATGTTTAATTGACTTTGTGAAGCATTTAACTAATGCTTTAAATTGCTTGTCTAAATTTCTATTAGAAAAATTTTGATCGTTAAATTTTTTTAAACAAAAATCATATTTGTTAGAGTTATTTTAGCAAATTTATTTTTTTGTATCTAAACACTTTATTGAAATTATTTACAAAACCAGAGTTTTTAAAGCTTAACCCTTCATGTTTTCCCCCCTTAGACATTAAATTTAGATTTTCCAAAGTCATTTTAAAGTACCCTATTTAATATGAGCAAAAGGGAGAGTAGTGGAGATTAAGTCGGCGGAGGGTAGTATAAATTTTTTTTTACTTGCAAAATTTTTGTACTTGCAAAATGTTTTTACTTGCAAATATTATAACTGTTATTTGTTTGAGCTTTACCCTAACTTAACTTGGATTTGCTCATATCAAAAAGGGAGAGATTGTAAGTACCTCGTGATAGTTTTAATGTGATCAACCAAGTTAAGTTCGTGTTGATATTAACCCTGTGTCTAAGTGTGCAGGAACTTAGAAGCACAGGAAATCGAGCAAAAGACACAGCTAGCGAGAAGGACAGCACGAGAGAGAGCCAACAGGCTCGATGCGTCTAAGGGACGAGGTGCTGTGGAAAAGTACACAGGCGGACGAGAAGGAGGCGAGTGCCGTTTCCGAGGGACGAGAAGCTGGAGCGGAAGTTTGCTCGAGAAGACCGGAAGTTGGGTTCGAATAGCCCTATTCCGGATGGCGGAGATCACCCAAGCGAGCAGAGTAAGAGCGGAAGACCCAGACCAATGCAAGCGGAACCAGAACGAGACACTCGGACTTGAAATTTTAGCCAAATGTAACGTGGCGTGTCCCGTTGTGATGGGGATAAAACTTTATCCCCTCAGGGCGCCCGGAACCCTTCCAATTGCTCCGACCAGGGCTATAAATACAACCCTGGTCCCAGAAGCAAAACACAACACTTGTAATTGATTTTTCTTGAGTTTGATTCTGTAATTGAGTGTTTTAATTGTTGTAAAGAGGTTTCTCCGCCTAAAGGAAAGTTTAATGAGCTTTCAACTTCCTTGAATTAACAACCTCCCCAGTTGTAACCAAATAAATCCTTTCGTGTCTCTTCTTTTTCAGTCTTTTATTTTGTTTATGCAAGTGTTAGTTTAATTAAATTGTAAAAGATCGAGGAAGGTTCGTTTTATTTTTGCAGGGCTATTCACCCCTCTCTAACCGCCAAGAATCCTACAATTGCGCTTATATCCATCACTGTAGGAATTGGGTTCAAGCTTTCCCAGCCCCTTTTCATCAATGGACTCATGACATATACGAAAGAGTGTGGTTCGTTTGACAAATTCCTATCTCTATATCTATTTCTGAGATGTTTGGATTTTTCAAAACTCCATAGACATGCAAAAACGGAATCGTAGCGGAAGACCAGGACCAAAAGTCAACAAAATGTTGACTTTTCAATCCGGGGCGCCCCGACCTGTCCGAGGCGCCCGAACCTGGAATTTTAGCCAAATGCAACGTGACACGTCCCATTGCGATGGGGATAAAACCTTACCCCACTCAAGGCGCCCGGATCCCTTCCAAGCACCTCGACCAGGAATATAAATACAACCCTGGTCCCAAAAGCAAAAAATAACACATGTGATTGATTCTTCTTGAGTTTGATTCTGTAATTGAGTACTTTAATTGTTGTAAAGAGACTTCTCCGCCTGAAGGAGAGTTTAGTGAGCTTTCAACTTCCTTGGATTAACAACCTCCCCGGTTGTAACCAAATAAATCCTTTCGTACCTCTTCTTTTTCAGTCTTTTATTTTGTTTATGCAAGTGTTAGTTTAATTAAGCTATAAAAGTTCGAGGAAGGTTCGTTTTATTTTTGCAAAGTTATTCACCCCCTCTAGCGCAACGGTAAAGTTGTTGCTTTGTGACAAAAAGGTCACGGGTTCGAATCATGTTTCCAACCTCTTGCAAAAAATAGGATAAAACTGCATATAATGAATTCTTCCTCGGGACCCCACATAGCAGGAGCTTCGTGCATCGGGTTGCCCTTTTTTTTTATTCACCCCCTTTCTAGCCGTCCACCAAGGGTCCAACAAAATATTTTCACCAAATCCATAACATGTCAACATCATAATTTGCTTGTTAGCAAATTAATGCTTGTAGTTTTACGAGCATCAATTTGAGGAGATAAACTAGCTAGTTATTTAAGGCCAACAAATTATATGCATTAGTTGGACATTTAAAGCCAGCAAATTACCATTAAAAGTAGGAAAATTAGATGCATTAGCTGGCCATTTAAGGCTAGCAGATTATATGCATTAATTGGTCATTTAAAACTATCAGATTATATACATAGCTAGTCATTTAAAGCCAAGAGATTACATGCATGGTACAATTTTGCCAACTATCTTTTATGATTGTATATCTTTTATTCTTTTCTTAATTAGGATATACTAGTGGTAGGCTACCTTTTGCAGAGGTATGATAGTTTAGCTGTTTTAAGGGCTAAAAATTATTATGGGGATATAATGAGAATTCTCCTTGAGGAGAAGACTTTCTATTCAAAATTCTTTTCAATTGCAAGAGGAATCCAAAGTTAGTATTTCCAGCCTAACTCATTCACCGATGCACTGTCATAAAATTATTTTCCTTGATCAATGTTATTTTGTTATTCATTCTTTAAACTTCATATTAGTTGAATGCATCCTTGATTGAATCTAAAAATTATTATGGGGATATAATGAGAATTCTCCTTGAGGAGAAGACTTTTTTCTGTTCAAAATTCTTTTCAATTGCAAGAGGAATCGAAAGTTAGTATTTCCAGCCTAACTCATTCACCGATGCACTATCATAAAATTATTTTCCTTGATCAATGTTATTTTGTTATTCATTCTTTAAACTTCATATTAGTTGAATGCATCCTTGATTGAATCTAAAAATTATTATGGGGATATAATAAGAATTCTCCTTGAGGAGAAGACTTTTTTCTGTTCAAAATTCTTTTCAATTGCAAGAGGAATCCAAAGTTAGTATTTCCAGCCTAACTCATTCACCGATGCACTGTCATAAAATTATTTTCCTTGATCAATGTTATTTTGTTATTCATTCTTTAAACTTCATATCAGTTGAATACATCCTTGATTGAATCTAAAAATTATTATGGGGATATAATGAGAATTCTCCTTGAGGAGAAGACATTTTTCTGTTCAAAATTCTTTTCAATTGCAAGAGGAATCCAAAGTTAGTATTTCCAGATTAACTCATTCACAGATGCACTGTCATAAAATTATCTTCCTTGATCAATGTTATTTTGTTATTCATTCTTTTAACTTCATATTAGTTGAATGCATCCTTGATTGAATCCACCATTTGAATGGGTTGTAGTAAAATTTACCTCCAGAACACATCTTATTTGCCTCCCTTGAATTAAGATTTATGTTAGATTGATTGAATGATTATTTATCTTCAAAATTCAGTTCTATTACTCCCTTTGTCTGTTAGGTTGATCTGCAGTTACTACATTTACTAGTACATTCACTTAGGCTGAATTGAGCCCTACAGAGGTTTTCTTTGGGCATGAAGAGTTTGTATATTTGTTCTCAGTCATCTATATGAGTTTGTACATGGCCTTTTGAATTGTAAGTATGTGCTTATTTGGGTTTGATTTTTGTTTAAATATGAGTGAGTTGTATAGATATTCATTTCAATAATATTAATAAAGAAATGAACATTTGAATTTGCTTTAAAAGAATTAGCAAGTCAGTTAAAGCCAGATGATTATATACGTTAGCTGGACATTTAAAGTCAGCAGATTACAATTTAAAACCAAGCAGATTATCAGCATTAGCTTATCATTTAAAGCCGATAGATTATATGCATTAGCTAGAGCATTTAAAGCCAGCAGATTATATGCATTGTACAACTCTGCCAACCACCTTTTATGATTGTAAATAGTTTATTTTATAGGCTATACTTTGCAGATTTGTATACGATAATTTAGCTACTTTAAGAGCTCAAAATCAACTTGTATTATGGGTATATAATGAGAATTCTTTGAGAGAAGGACGAATTTTTTGCTAAGTTTTTCATGGACAAAATGAATAGAACGATCTTTGGGAGGCTAGGTAGGATAAACTGTAACAACACAACCCAAAATTTCATGAAGCTAGAATAAAAATCAGAAGAATGTTGAGTGTGGCTAGTTCATGTTCGAGATGCAGCTAAGTAGTGTTGTGTTGACTGTAGAGTTTCTTTAGGTAATTCCACATCCATACTGCAGTCTTGAAGAGTCAAAGGTTCAAGATGCTGTTGGATTCCACAGATCCTAGAATCCATGTCATGATTTGAGCATCCTTGACCTCCCACTTGACATGTTCATCCTCACTTTGCCCCATAAATTTTTGCCTTTAACAAATATCTTAAAGTGGAATGCCCATGCAGAGTAATTTGTCGTTAAAATACATCAAGAATGCGTCATACTTATCTGAAGGAATGAAACCAGATGAACTTGGTCAAGGATAAGCAAGAACAAGGGACTGAACTAAGGCTGAATTGGACTTAAGAACAAGAGAATCTGACACCATGAAAAACTAAGAGAGTTTTGAGCGGAAAATGTCTTCCTTCTCTTCGAGGAGAACTCTCATTATAAAGCCAATAATACAAACTGATTTTTAGCCCTTAAAATAGTTAAACTATCATATATAAATCTACAAAAGATAGCCTGCAGCTAGTATATCCTAATTAATAAAAGAATAAAAGATAGTTAGCAATTTGTACAATGCATATAATCTCCTGATTAGGTAATGCATATGTGTTGACTTTAAATAAGCAACTAATGCATATAATTTGCTAGCTTTAAATGGTAATCCGCTAATTTATGCATATAATTTGTTGGCTTTTGTTAAAAGGAAAACCAAAATCTCGTGTCTTGGATACCACGAGTTAGTCTTTTTATAGGAAAGCAGAAAAACCCCTATATATTTACATATTCTAACACTCCCCTTCAAGCTGGAGAATATAGATTATATGCACCAAGCTTGTTACATATGTAGTCAATTCGGGGATCTCTTAGTGACTTAGTGAATATATCTGCTAGTTGATCATGTGAGTTGGCAAAACTAATAAATATTTCTCCAGATATGACTTTCTCTCTGACAAAGTGAGAGTCAACTTCAATATGCTTTGTCCTCTCATGGAAAACTGGATTTGAGGCAATAAGAATGGCGGCCTGGTTGTCACATATGAGTGATATTTGTGCAACCTCTCCAAACCTTAATTTCTGAAGCAACTGTTTTAACCATATAAGTTCTTGACTGGCTATAGTCATAGCTCGATATTCTGCCTCTGCACTAGATCTTGCCACAACATTCTACTTTTTGCTTTTCCAAGAAATAAGATTACCTCCGACAATATACAAAATTCAGAAGTAGATCTTCTATCAATGGAAGATCCTGCCCAATCTGCATTAGAATATCCCACAACTCGAGTATATCCTTTGTCTTCATATAGAAGACCCTTTCATGGTGCACCCCTGATATATCAAATAATGCGAGTCACGGCATCCCAATGTTCTTTGCACAGAGAGTTGAGAAATTGACTTACTACACTTACTGCAAATGAAGTATCCGGATGAGTGACAGTAAAGTAGCTTAGTTTCCCTACTAATCGCCTGCACCGTTCAGGATATGAAAGAAGCTCCCCCTGATTTGGCAAGAGCTTGACATTAGGATCCATGGGATTGTCAACTGTCTTTGAGTTTAACATTCTTGTTTCTTCCAAAATATCCATTGCATACTTTCTTTGGGATATGATGATCCCATCTTTAGACTGTGTTACTTCTATTCCTAGGAAATATTTGAGTTTGCTGAGATCCTTTATCTGGAAATGTTTGAAAAGATGTTTCACTTGTGAAATCCTGAGATGATCAGTACTTGTGATGACAATATCATCAACATAAACCACTACGTAGATGCAACCAGTAGATGAGTGGCGATAAAAGACAGAATGATCAGCCTCACTCCGAGTCATGTCAAACTGTTGAATTACAGTACTAAATCTACTGAACCATGCTCTGGATGACTGCTTAAGGCCATATAAAGATTTCCGCAAGCAACATACAAGACCAGAAGACTCCCCCTAAGCAACAAAACACATAGGTTGCTCCATGTAGACTTTCCTCGAGCAGGTCACCATGTAAGAATGCATTTTTGATGTCCAACTGATAAAGGGGCCAATGGCGAATTGCAGCAATGGACAGGAATAGACACACAGAAGACATCTTGGCAACAGGAGAAAAAGTGTCCCCATAATCCAATCCAAATACTGGAGTATAGCCTTTAGCAACAAGACAAGCCTTAAGTCGATCACTTTGCCATCTGTACCAACTTTCACGATAAACACCCATCGACAGCCAACCACTGACTTCCCAAATGGTAGAGGAACGAGGTTTCAAGTCTCACTGCTCTGTAAGGTATTCATTTCATCAAATATAGCCTATTTCCATCCTGGATAGCCAAAGGCATCACCTGCAGTCTTTGGAAGAGAAACAGACGACAAGGAAGAAAGACAAGAATAATAGGAAGGAGAAAGACGATGATAGCTTAAAGAAACATAATGAGGAGAAGGATTACGAGTGGAACGAATACCTTTTCGAAGTGCAATGGGAATATCAGACTCAGGTGACAGGACCGGAGGAAGAGGTGAAGGACTTGGCTCCAAAGATGTGTCTTTGGCAGTATCATTGCAGGGCGGATGCAAAATAGGACGAGGAAGACGCTGATAAACCTACAAAAGAGGAGACAAGGCTGGGGCTGATAGAGACTCCTCCGGAGGACAAAAGATAGTCACTGGTGCAGTTGGAGAAAGAGAAAACTCGGATGGAGATGCGTGAGGCCCAAAAAAATGGGACCGAGTCAAAGAACGTGACATCAGAGATAAAGTACCGACGAAGAGTAGGGGAATAACACTTGTACCCTTTCTGAGACCATGGATACCCAGGGAAGACACACTTATGAGACCGGGGAGAGAGTTTATCAATGTCAGGATCAAGAGCATGAGCAAAACATATAGAACCAAAGACCTTAGGTGGTAAAGGATGAAGAGACTAATGAGGATAAAGTACATGATTAGGTATCTTACCCTAAAGAGTGGAGGAAGTTATGCGATTGATGAGATAACATGCAGTAATTACAACGTCACCCCAAAACTGATGAGGAACATGAGAATGAAGAAGAAAAATCCAGGTGATCTCAAGGAGATGACGTTTCTTGCGTTCTGCGACCCCATTTTGTTGAGGGATATGGGGGCAAGACGTGCGATGCAACACACCATGACACCAAGAAGGTACGGAACTGAGTAGATAAATACTCGTGTGCATTATCACTTTGCAAAGTTCAAAGGAAAGTACCAAATTGCGTTTTTATTTCATGAAAAAAAGATTCAAAAATAGAAAACAATTATGAACGATCCTTCATCAAATATAACCATGTACAACGAGAAAAATCGTCTATAAAAGTAACAAAATACCTTGACCCAAACGTAGAAGAAACACGACTCGAACCCTAAACATCAGAATGAACCAAAGCAAAAGGAGGCGTAGCCCGACTCTCAATGCGAGGAGAAAAACAACTACGAACATGCTTACCTAACTGACACGACTCACAAGACAAAGACTCTAAGTGAAAAAGACTAGGATGTAATTGTTTCAACTTATCAAGACCTAGATGTCCCAACTGAGCATGAATAAGAAGTGGAGATGCCGCCACCGAACCAACAAGAGAGGGTTGTTGAAGCTGATATAGGCCATGAGACTCACATCCGAAGTCAATCATCCTCCCCGTACTCCGGTTTTGTAAGGAAACAAACGTTTTAGTAAAAGAAATGACACAATCAAGAGACCGAGTAAATTGACTTATTGACAATAAATTAAAGGGAGCTCCGGGAGCATAAAGAACATTATGAATGGAAAGAGACAGAAAAGGATGAACAATACCAATACCCTGGGACTGAGTTTGGGAACCATTGGCCATGGTGACCATTGGTAAATAACCAGAAGTAGTGAAAGATGAAAATAGGGATTTATTACCAGTGATATGATCGATGGCCCCAGAATCAAGAACCCAAGGACCTGAAGAACGAGATATGCCAACAAAGGAATTACCAACGTGTGCAACGGTAATAGTGGAATCAGAAGTCTGACGATCCTCGAACCATTTCAAAAAGTCATTATAGGAAGGTAGTGAGGTCGGCTCTGGTGTTAACTATGAAGCGGAAGCTGAAAAAGCAACAGAACTTTGAATGTTCTGAGCAACGCGAGGAGGTCGACCATGTAGACTCCAGCACTTATCAATCGTGTGTCCCGGTCGGTGGCAATGATCACACCAAGGAGGTCCTTTACCACCCTTGTGAGGTGGAGGTATGTTGTTGTGTCGAGAGACCAAAGCTGACGATTCAACAGGAATTGAAGGAGGCATCGTCAAAACTTTGGTCGGGACACAAAGGAGAGTCGCCCAAGTATTGTCCATGGTAGCTTCTGTGGGGCTGCCCAAGATCTGATCACAAACATGAGAATAATCTGTGGGCAGACCATATAAAGCCAGAAACATAAAAAATTTCTTCCAATTTTCAAGCTCTTCAACGGGAGTGGTCGCAAGCGGTAG
Source organism: Zingiber officinale (assembly GCF_018446385.1). Lineage (NCBI taxonomy): Eukaryota > Viridiplantae > Streptophyta > Magnoliopsida > Zingiberales > Zingiberaceae > Zingiber > Zingiber officinale. Next base: position 34,602,116 of record NC_056001.1, read on the forward strand.
CAATTCATTGAAATCACAAAGAAGGCAAGAGATCGAACCCAGATAAGTTGACATTGAATCCTTAATCTGATAGGCACTGAGGATGGTCATGAGATCTTCACAAACTTGATAGAGTCGCCGAGAGGTGTTTGTAAAGAGTTGTAGAGCCTGTGTCCAAACAGCTTTGCAGGTTTTGTGAGTACGGAAGGCATTCCTAAGAGATGGATGGATGGTGGCTCGAATAATGCAACACAACTAAATGTCAACCTTCTTCCATAGAGGGCGATCAGCGACTTGAACATCTTCTTCAGTTTGAGTGAGATGTGTCTCATAACCCTGTCCGACAAGCCAAAGCTCAATATGAGAGGCCAAAGAGACGTAATTCTTACCATCCAAATGCTCAGAAGAAAGGGGTGCAGTGATGTGGTTGGTAAAGATTGAGATATCCGGCTTTAGGATGTCGAATGAAGTCATTGATCAGTTTGGAAAGAACTGCGAAGAAAGACTGAGGACTTCAGATGGCGCTAATGGACAAGCAGGACCAGATGCTGATGATGCCGGAGAGTAGGCTAGAATACAGGGTGCGTCGTGCAGAGCGGTGGGTCCGGGAGAGGAGGAAGATTGCGAGATTTTTGTGGCGAGAAGATTCTGCGGACCGCTGCGAACCCTAGCTAGATTTGATGGCGCCTGTGAGAGCTTGTCACGGTGAGGGAGACGCGGCAAGTGCGGCGGGAATGAGAGGACATAGCGCCGGCAGCTCACGTTGTAGCAGCGTTGATCGATCCACGCGATGGAGCAGCGCCACAGACGCGCAGGAGAAAGGGAATGGGGAACAGGGATGACGGTAGAAAAATTAGGGTTTTCTTAGGAAATTAGGGTTTGCTTTAACTCGGCTCTGATACCATGTTAAAAGGAAAATCAAAATCTCGTGTCTTGGATACCACGAGTTAGTCTTTTTATAGGAAAGAAGATATACGACATAATTACAGAAATACCTCTATATATTTCCATATTCTAATGGCTTTAAATGGTAATCCGTTAATTTTACTTTAACTGCCCAATTAATGCATATAATGTGTCGACTTTAAATGACCAACTAATTCCTTTGACAGAATCAATTGCAACTTTAATTATTTACAAAAATGTTATATAAAATAAAGAGCTTCAGAATTCCCCAGGTCATCTATTTGAGTCTATATACTCTACAAACTTACATGCATTGTATGTGTCTTGCCACTGCTAGTGACACCATAGGCAAAAACTGTCCCTGCAAATAAAACAGAAATAAAGTAAATACATATGGTCTACTATTTGGCTGTATCTAAAGGGAAAGTGTCTGGCTGACAAGTAGCCAGCTGACTACTCCCTAAAACAGACTTAGTTTTGTAAACAAAGTAAAATTATTTGAGAAGAAAACTGAAGTTGATTAAACTAGGATAGAGTATACACTTTTAAGAATTATTTAAAATGATAATGTGACACTGAATTAGAAGGCTTCATGTATGTATTAGGTACAGTAAAATAACAGAAATTTAAAAAAAAAAAAAACTGAAATCCCAAACAATGAAAGAAAAAATTTGTATAGAGTATCATAACTAAATCTGAAGTAATTGAGGAGTGTAGAACATTGAAATAATTCCAAAAAAAAAAACACCAAGAAAAACTGCAATTAGCTAGTTTAACATTTCTGCACCCTTGAAACCTTCAACCAACTTCCTTACCACACTGCGGCCAAATAAAAGCCTGTTTTGGCCAAGATATTCCAGGAATGAGCAGTGTAAATGACTGATATTCCAACTATGCAAGAGAAAAAAATCATAAGATGATGATTCACAAGTGCTGCCAATAGCAACTAAGCACCCAACAGGTAGAAAAGTGACGAGAACACATTAAAACATAAAGAAGCATAGACTAAATATCAACCATCAAGCAGCCCTCTACCATATTGTGATCAGATAATCAGTAAGCACCAACCAAATTGTCACACAAATAGCTGTATATTACAGATAAAAGTTTTATAAAATGCAAACCAAAGGAACAGTATGATCCATGGCATTGACACATATAGCAAGTAGCCTAGTTAGAGAGTATATCACCTTTCTGCTAAACACAAAAATTCATTTTTCAAATGTATAAATTAAAAACATGTAAAAAAAAAGGTTACCATTTATGCCCTCCATTGCAGCTTTAACCACTGGCTGGGCAGCAACATCATATACTGATTGAGTAGTTGTGGAAGGACCAAAAACTCTATCTGCAACATGGAATTAATTTTGTTATGGGCGGGGGATTGTAGAATCTACAAATGATATGAAAAATGAATGGCTAATAACAATAGATGTGTGTGTCTGCACACACTTTAAGAAAACAAGATAATATGAACTTTCCTTTGTTGGAGAAAGGGAGAATATCATATTGCTAATGCTTAGATAATTAAAAATGGACAAGAATTCAGTTTGCATAAATTCACTGAAAGAATTCTGTTTTCTGCAATCTCAATAAAACACCTTTTTATTGGTAAGGGTTGTATGGAAATTGTTAGATGTACATGTTTTGTTCCTTTTCTGATTCAAACATAAGTTTTATGGCAGGTAGCTCGTCCCAACTATTTGGGTTCAACTACGTAAATCTTATCCCATTGAGCCCCAATGCATGGCAACACCACTAGCAACCTAGTAATATTAACGCGATTATATCATCTCTCTCACATTGAATAATTCTTTCTTTAGCCTACCTCTACTCTTCCACTATAATCAATTCAACTCTTCTAACTATATAAAAAGTATTGGACACTTTTAAAGATGTTTATATCATTTTATCTCATCTCATCCTACTTTATCTCATTTTATCATTTAACATAGCTACACCTAATTATTATCAAAATTATTATTGAATATTAGCAATTTTCTTATCCTTAGTGGTAGCTGGACACATTTATATTAACATTCTAAGGTACCTAAAATTTGGTAGGTCTTACAGAATGTCATAAAAAAATTTCACTTAATATGAGGCATACAATGATCACATAAAAATCCAAAACTCCTCTAATTTCAATAAATCATTCTTTATGTTATTAAAGATACCAACCCCACCTAGTGGGAAAAGACTTGGTTGTTGTTATAGTACTCTTTATGTTATTAAAGATATCTTCGTCAATATTTGCTTGTTAACTAATAGATTGAAGATATTTCATCAATATTTGCATGTTAACTAATAGATTGAAGATATCTAAATCGCTCAATTATAGAAAAGGTAGCTCATGGCTTCACAAAATGAAAAAAGATTGGAACTGACAGTTGCTCAAAAAGAATCTGAATTGAAGGTCTAGGTAAGTCAATAATCAATGATGGGGAGAACTAATATATCAATCAAGTTTCTATAGAACTCAATAATCTAATTTATAATATGGTCAAAAGACTCAAAAGATATACCATTGCACTCCTATGCACACGACTTTTCAACTGAGAATGATTATTAAGAAAGGCAAAAGAAGAACCCTGTCTGCCTTTTGTCATCCCATGTGGCTGTGATGCCACCCTCCAGTATCTCAGATTGACTAGTCAGTAACAGTATCAGAATTATGATTCAGGGATTTGAAGAATGTCCCATCATGATCACCTTAGCTCTAATGGAAGAATTATAACGCCCATAGAACAGAGAAAAAGCAGGAAATGGTACAAGGAAGAACCAAGAAAGAGTTGGAAAAGAACTATTATTAACATTTGGGATAAATATTCTGAATTACAAAATATCAATTGACACATGAATAAAGTTGGAAGGCTTGTGATCTCAATACCGACACCTTGTGTTGCCTATCTGTGTCAGGATGAGCAACAGTGATACAGGGCAAGAGAATTTCCAATCTTGCAACCTTCCCTATGGTGATCATTAAAATAAGAGGGCAGAAAAAGAAACTGGAACATGGAAGAATTAAAATGGAGTTGGAAAAGAACTACCATCAGCACTTAGGATGTCTAACTGAATGTGTTGAACTCTTGTTAGGAAAAAAAGTAGAAACAAATCAGAATATCCAAAATCTGAAGTCAAGGTGAAAAGTAAAATTTGTTTCATATATGAAAATGATTTGAATTGAGATATTAACATACAAGTATACATGCATACGAGCTAATTAGATTTAGAACAACTGCAGAACTACAGCAACTTATGCTTAACCAGTGATAGTTAACTGTTTTTTGGATGGACTAAATACCTGGTTTATCATGCTAAAAGGAAAATTAAGAATCAAATAATAGATATGATGTGTGCAATACATAACAATCTATGCAACACCGTAAATGGGAGGTTTATCAAGCTCACTTAAACCAGGATAAAGTCTGGAGAAATTAATATATCAAAAGAGAAGAAAATAATAAAATAAACAAAGCAAAAAACCAAAAACGAAAACAGAAAACAATGTCACTGTGTCTCCCAATTACACAAAATAAATAAACAAATGTTACCAAATGCATAGAAGGTTGCCGGATTGTACTCGTTGCGGACTATTTTGTCCCCGTCGGCGTACCAAGCGATCTCATCTCCACGCTGAAACTCGCGGTCACTACAATGGCCAACCAACAAGATCAAATAAAAACATGTCTACATCCTAAAAGGACAGTCCAGAAAAGAGAAACCTCCGAAAAATATCTAACCCATCAGCAAAACACATTAAAACAGACCGGGAAAGAAAGATAAGTTCAGCATAAATAAAACTCTCAGATCTACTACAGTCTGCACTTTCATCCTTACCTGATAGGCCGAAACCTGATTGTGACGGTGATACTGTCCCCAGATCCCGTCGGATCCAACGGTTCGGCGACCAGCTCATCGCCCTCAAAACCAGCGGGAGCAACCCATCCCTTAGCATATTCCATGCGGCCGCGGCTGGGAGTCGTGGATCTCGTAATCCCGCCGTTGGAGGAGCCGTAGAAGTGAGAGGATACGGAAGAAGGGGAGGATCGGGGAACCGAGCGGCTGTTCATGAAGGATGAGGTGGAGGTGGAGGTGGAGGAGGAGGAGGAGTAGGAGGTAAACTGAGGCTTACGATGGCCAAATGGGGAACTGCTCCGCCCTCTCGACGATGCCGACGAGTACGGCTTCCCAGCCATCAACTTCGGAGATCCAGCAGCCTCTCTCCTCTCTCTCTTCCTCTCCCTCGCTTTCACTCTCACGTGAAAAGGAAGAGGAGAGAATGTGGGAATGGAGAAGAGGAAAAGGAGGTAGAAGAAGAAGGAGAGAGTCGGTGAAGCGGAGAGGAAGGGTCGAGAGAAATAGGGAATATCTTGGGCAGGAGGAGAAGGGAAGTGGTAGAAAAGTGGGTAAGAGCATACATAGGTCGTCGACTGGGAGATGGAGCGGTCGCTTAAACGAGTTTAGCCCCCAAAACACAGCCACTCATACAACCAATCATGCGTGCATTTACCAAAACAATTAGTCTTCGAAAGAAAATTGGTTTACAGTGGTCCCCGCCACATCCCTCTGTTAGTTGCAGGTGTGGTAGCCGATGGGGTATTCAAAATCCCTAATTCCTCTATGACGTCGAGGATCATCGGGATCCGATCCATTATCGCTCTAACTTGAAACTTGTTGCAAATCCAGTCCGTCAACTTGAGGGTAAACCTCGCCTTGATCCGCTACTTCCAGCTTTGCCGTAAACCAGATACCACCGAAATAGCAGCAGATCCTGTGACGGGAAACTTGAAGCCAAGTGAAATGAGCGGGAATAACCGCGGCTGCAGCGTTGTGTTGAGCCGTTGAGGAGCGTTTCAAATAACCAGCCCCACCAACGCAACAACATAATTTTCAAAATTCCCAGCCTGTTTACGCGATTTTACCCAAATCCTAGGACATTTATAAAAAAATTCATACGAAATTATATTTACAGTACTTCCTTGGCTATACTCAAAAATATATTTATTATTCAAAATATATATGGGTTTTACCCTCGCCGCCGCCGCCCCGGCGGGCAGCAGCTGTGAGTGAGTTGCCGTGGGCAGTGTTTTTATGTTTTTATTTTTTTCAAAACTTCTGGATATACAAGTTTATTTTCGAGTTGGATTATAATATTAAATATAAATAAAATATGCATAGAATGTGCAGACAATATATAAATATATATTTTACGGATGTCATCCATGTCGTTACATTTTTAAAAAAAATATTATTATTATTTTATTTTATTTTTATTTCTAATTATGGCAATCAAAATTTATCTTGATTTATGAATTGAATTATAGTATTAAACATAACAAAAATTTCAAATCGAACATTTTTTTAAGGTATGCACACGATAAGATTCTTTTATATATATATATATATATATATATATAGTTTAGGAATTTAGTTGTAACATTAAACACATAAAAATTTTAAATCGGAAAAAAAAATTTGATGTATATGGAGTATGCAAGGTAAGGTGTGTAAAAAGAGACTGGATCCTCTGAATCGTTTTTTGTAGTCCAGGGAATTATTTTATATGTATTGGTGGGGATGAATGGTTCCCACCTATTTTTATAAATGAGGATTATCCATCCCACCAATACATGTAAAGGAGTCATCCCTTGGACCGCAAAAAATGATCCAGAGGATCTGCTCTCGTGTAAGAAACATCATTTTACACATTCATCATGCACATTTCATACGTTGTGAGAGGCGCACCCATGGTAGTCGTTCATCGTGGGCGCCCAGGATAAAATCTTTGTGTATATAACAATGATAACCTAAAGATCTTATGTCACACACCCCATGCACATAATTTTTTTTTTCCGATTTAAAGATTTTTTGTGCTTAATAATATAATATAACACAACCCCTGAATCTTATTAGTATAACCGGAAGCTTAAGAAAATTAAAAACTGCATAGTCACAAATGACGTCCGTATGGAACAATATAAAACATTATATATACACATGGGATTGATATGTTACTGAACTTCTATCCCCAATTGAGTGCGTGGGGCGGCTGAATGTCTGTGAGAGTTGCGGTTGCGGACGAGGATTACCATCCGACAAAATAAATAAATAAATAAATATATATATATATAGTCTAACCAGAGTTCAACAACATGAAAGGTAAAAACTTTTATCAACTAGAATTAAGGATCACTCAACAAATATCTAATTTACCATGGAACAAGAACCCTAAAAGACATTTTCCAAAAAGTTTAATTGGTAAGCATCAAAGACCTTCGATAGTAATATGTACCTCAGAGCTATTCATGTTCTACAAGTATAAGTGTAGTGGGTAGATTAGAGTAATAAGCAGTTAATGTAAAATTCTTACAAAAAGGCGCAAGTTTAATAACAGTTATTAAGAAAATAAAATCTTATCTAAGTACATGTGAATTTCGTATAGTAGAATTTGATAGTAAAAAAACAACAAATACTAATATAAGATATAATATAGTTTAGGTAAATATAGTAATAAACTCTTTAAAATTTAGGTAATGGAAAACTTGTAGAACACATCTCTAGAAGTCTCTCATAATGATCTAGGCACCAAGTTACCTACTCCTATGTCAAACCTCCCTTATTTATAGATAACTTAATTGTAAAAGAAAATGATCAATGATAATGATATTATTTTTTATTTTATCAATCTTATTTATTTTGTGCAACTAATAAGTCATGATAAAAGATTGTAACTGTAAATTTTGAATGGTTATCTAAAGGGGTGCATAGATGACAAAAAAATATATTGCAATATCAAAAGCAAATTAAGTATTCTTAGAAGCTAAAATGAAACAATGTTAATATAGAGATTTAACCTGATTCAGAGATCTCTCGTGCCCCATCTCTCTTATTGTGTAAGTGTGGCTTCCACAAAAATTTATAAAAAAACACTTTAAATCTTCTTAAAAATAGGGGTAATGGAGTAAACTTTAACAAGTTTGTCTGAGAGAGGACTAGAGCACTTTAGCCTCTATAATAACAATATCAAGTTCCTTAAACAGTAAGAACTAAGCCCTCTAAGTCAAAGATATAAGGGAGAAAGCAGGTTCATGTCTGAAGTTTGAAAACATGGAAGATTTGTAGCCTTGATGATTTTAAGCTCTTTGAGTTGTTTGGAGCATTTGGTAGAATCAATGAGAATTTCCATATCCTATTATATCCCAAAAAAATAATGAAGCTTATACATCAAGTTATAAAACTCATCTCAAAAAACTAAGTGTGATGCTTCTAGTCGAAGTGGTCTAATTGAATGATTCAAAGGGGCTTCCCAATCAACTAAATTACATCTAGTCAACTAATGAGTATTTTCATTTGACTAACGCACAAATAGATACATTCTACTTCCAAAACTATAGAGATGTCAACTACATACTTAAGTTCAATTGATTGAAAAAATATCTAGTAATTGAGTTAAGAAATCCACTTAAGTTGGCTTAGACACTTCGAGCAATCTTAAGGCACGAAACCTAGTCATCAATAGGAAATTGTATTCCATTTTAAGCAAATTGGTCACTTAACTATATAGTAAATTCTGTCTTTGAGGGTAATTTCAAATTCTTTATTAATAATATAATTAGACTACAAGATAAAGAAAGAATGCATAACTCCAGGCAGCCAAGGTTTCAACCTTGCTATCATGCATCCACCTACATGTTTTATGCATTACAACATGCACATATTATGTACATAGGTTGCATGAGCTTCAAGTTCTTCATGCTTGACATCTTGGAACCTGGAATGATAATCTTTCTTCATCTCCGCTCATCTCACTTTCCTAAATCATAATTTTATAACTTAAATGTGTTGATCAAATATGAAATTGTTATGATTATCACTAATCATATGGGAGGAACCAATATTAACAACATTATTGTTTTAATAATAGATAAGAAAGATGTGAATTAGTCTTAACGTATGTATTAATGTTGTTAAGGCTGCGTTTGGTGAGGGATAATCATCATTGTAATGTAATCAAGATTACATTACAAGATTGATTACATTGTTTGGTATAATTTTAAACTTGCAATGTAATGTAAACTGGATTACAAAAGACAATAAACTTTGTAATCTGTATTACATTCTAACCCTAAGATTTAATATGTCAAATATATCCCTAGTCCATTTCTTGTACCAGCTGTCACTGCCGGTCGCCACCGCCATTGGTTGATGCCAGTCGTCGGCCGCCGCCATCGTTGGTTGCCATCGGTCGCCACCATTGCCCCACTAGCTGCTGCCATTGTCGGTCGTCGGCCGGTCGCTGCCATCATCGACCGTTGGTCACCTTCGTCGGCCGCCCACATCGGTTGTCGTCGATAAAGGTCACAAGATATTTTTATCATTTTATAATAATATGAATTACATTCCTTATAAAAAATAATGGACACCAAATAAAAAAAAAGTAATCACCCTTGTAATCAAATATTATATACATAGTGTATTTTTTCACCAAACGTAGTGATGTAATCCTAATTATATTATATTATATTATAAATTTGATTATATTACCCCTAACTAAATGTAGTCTAAATGTTATCCTTGATTATACGGATCTTGAGAACATAGATATTAACTTCATTACATAACTAATTCTAGGATTAGCCATAGAGAATTTTGTTAAAGACAATACAACGTTATTCTCTATTTCAATATAGAAATATCCTTACTAGACAACTGAATTAGAGATAATAGCTAAAACATGTGTATGTACCCAATCAACACTCCCCCTCATGTATATTTACTTGTCATACCCATCTTCTATACAAACGGATGTTATACAAGCCCTTAGTAAAATAATCTACTAGCTGACTCCTTGAATTTGTCTAGTTGATTCTTACATTATGATCATCTATTGTTTCTTTGATAAAGAATCAATCAAATCCAATATACTTAGTACAATCAAGTTGGACTAGATTATGAGCTCCTAATAGTTGTTTATTGTCACAATGTAGCAACACGGACTTCTTTTAAAGAAGATGAATATTTTGCAAAAACCATTTTTAAGTAATAGAAATTCACAAAATTCTTGTGCCATAGTTTTGTATTTTGCTTCAACACTAGAACTAGTAACCACATCCAATTTTTTGTTTCTCCAAGTCACTAGAGTTTCTTCAATAAAGGCACAATATCTTAGCGTATATATATGCTTCTATCCCCAAATGACCATTATTTGAAATCTCTTTCATTGTCAATTTGAATTCTTTCTTATTCCTTGAAGAGGTGAATGCTTCCCCATGCTGAAATTTTCTTCATATGGTAGAATTATAAGGGTTATTTTTCAACAACACTTTCAATTTTTGACATCATCCAATATCACTTGTTATAATGTAAATACAATGATTCTCTCTCATATTTGATTTCATAGTTGGTAATTAGTCATTTCTTTCAAGCGACCTGCCTATCACTTTGTAGAACCCTTAGAGATTAGGCTAGAGGAGGTGAATAGCAATTAACTTGCAAATTAAAACTTCTAGCATTGCGAATGTCTTAGCAAAGTCATACAAATAGATTATAAAAAGTGGAAAAGCATAAACAAAAGAATTAATACCTACCAACTGCTAATATGGTGATGTGACATAGTTTCAAACCCTCATTCCTATGACATGACATATGCCCTATGATTGAGTTACTCTCAAAGCCTATTATCTTTCTCATTTTTAGAGAAATTCTAGAAGTCGAGAGATATCTTAAAATAACACACTTTATAATAAAGCTTAGAGGATTATGTTATAAAGAATACAAGAGAAAGACTAAATATCATACAATTAATACTTTCATTATCCTTCGAATATTCTTCTCACTTCTCAAATTATAGCCTTTAATCTTCTTCAACTTTATTTATTATTCAACTATTTTGTCACTGTTCAATCGACTAGATCCATCATTGGTTGACTTTTTTTTTTTTAATTTCTTTAGCCTATAGTTTGTCAATGACCACCTCAAACGAATGAAATTCACCATTAATTGATTGATCTATTGTAGACCTTGGTCATTTAACCATTATAAGGCTAGCATGCCAAATTAATTACTCCTTTTAGTTATCTTGGTGTAGTATTAGTTGACTAGAATAAGACATCAGTTGATTAAATTCAGTCAATTGCTCAATCGATTTGGTTTCAAATAGAAATATTTTTATTTGCGAGCCACTAAGCCTAAGTTGATTAAACTCATCAGTTGATTAGATTTCACACTAATCACATGGACTCAATTAAATGAGTATTTAGTCAATTATGCTTTAAAGAGAAAAATTAACACTATAACAAAAATTATCATAGACAATGGAGTCTTTGCCATTTAAAAACTATAATTGATGTTGTTGTTAAAAATACGCTCAACTACAATAATTTTAAATCATTATCTTTTAATATCAAAGATAAAAATTTTGCAACGTTTAAAATTATTTTCTTTAAATGTGATAGACAACAACAATTTTAAATTGTTCTTTTAATACCAAAGATAAATAGAAGATAAATGAAAATTGAATCTACTTCAATCAATGACATATTATTAAATAAACAACAAGATATGTATACAGATTATCATCCTTGCATTTCTATAACAAACATAATTACTCGCACACAAAGAAATTGCAATTAAGATACACTCAAAACTACTCCTCTTGACAACATCTTATTGCATGAACTTAAAGAATCTTGGTAGGTGTTATTTATCCTCTTGCCTTGAATGTTCGTTATTCATTGGCTATAATCATCTTCTCGCTTAAATTCTAAAGCTTTCTTGCTAGTTCTTCATCCTTAGCGTGGTTACTCGTATCCCTCGTATCCTTCTCATTGTAATCATCGAAGTACTTCCCACTCACACCCCTAAGGTTTAGATGCAGTGCCACATAGCACGTAGTTGTCGCTCCCTGTAATCATCCATACAAATCTATTATCATCTCATTTCCTAACTCATTTAGAAATTTATTAAGACTTGACATGGAATTCCTTTAATAAAACTAGGGTTGAACTAAGGTGCAAGTTGTAGGATTGAAATGAACAAGGGGGGAGGGGGTCAATCTCGTTTTAAAACTTTTCTTTTCGGTTTTAAAAACTTGTCGGAAAACTAAGTACGTAGCAAAAAAATTAAGTAAGAAAGACACAATAGAAAACAAGTACATGTTTGTTTTTACTTGCTTTGAAGCCTTCAACTACTTCTATTCCACGATCCATGATTACTTAGACCGTATTGATTAAGTAATTCACTAATAATTGAATCTCGGTTGCAAATGAAGAAAGTATAACAAGCTACACTTCCTTATGCAAGAATAATAGAAAATTAACTTTAAAAAATGTTACCAACACGTGTAGTAGTTGAAGATCATAGTTCGAGGTCGGTTTCACTTTGACTACAGCAGTTGGGCGTAGCAAGGTCCCAACAAAGCGGTAGCAGAAAGATGGTGCAGCGGAAAGAGCTAGAATGCTTGTTTGGAAATTATATCCAAAGAGTTGGCCGAACACCTCTTTTATACTGCATTGGAGGCACCTCCAATGACCCCGAGCGCCTCCAAGGGCACTAAGCCAATTTGAAAACTTCATTGTTTATTCACTTGAGAGCACCTCCAGCCCACTTTGAGACACCTCTAATCAACCGAGGGTGCCTCCAATGGCCAAAACTTCATACACGAAGTTTATCTGAGTGTAGGTGCCTCCATCCATCCTTGGCGCCTCCAGTGCCTTACTCAAGGCGCATCCAATCAATTGAGCCACCTCGAGCACTATTCATCTAGGTTTCATTTTTTGCTCTAAGTTCCTGCAAAATATATTAGTCCAAAAATAATAAAGATACTTGCAAAATAAAGTTAGCACATATAATTAAATTATGAATTAGATTCTGTCTAACATGACCATGATCTAATATTTGTCTCAACTTAGATTTCCAAAATAGATATAAGTTGGACCAGCATCTACAGTCCCATTAGGACTCGTCCTCACTGGATCTCTCTCCTCTAGTTGATTACTTGACCTTACTTGTCAAATATTTGGTCTTTCAGACCTATTTAGACTTTCTCTGATCCTACTTAATGTCTGATCAACCTGATCAACTAAGACTTTCATGCAACACCAAATTAGTACAATAGATATAAAATATTAAAGTAAATTAGTGTTAGCAGTATTTAAGATTCGCTGGTCGATCAATCGTGCACGATCGATCGGAAGCCATTCAGTCATATGTTTGAAGTTCACTCCTCCAAAACTTCTCATTATCTAGAGTTACTTCTTCCTAGGGTTTTTCACTGCCTAGTTTCACTCACTAGGACTTTTCACTGCCTAACTTCACTTGCTAGGATTTAGCTTCACTCATTAGGACTTTCACCGTCTGACTTCACACATTAGGACATTTACTATATAACTTCACTCACCAAAACTTTCATTGTCTAACTTCACTCACCAAGACTTCTATCGACTAACTTCACTCACTAGGACTTTCATTGTCTGACTTCACTCACCATGACTTCTCATATGCCTAACTTCCAGTTAAGAGTAGTCACTCATTAGACTTCTCATCTGCTTAACCTCCGGTTAGGACTTTCCCTTGCTAGTCATCTAGTCTTGACTAGACTTCTCTATTCAAAATATCAATTCCTGTTTGGATCAACCCTTAGTCAAACTGATTAGACTTAAGTACATTGCCAAACATCGAAACGCTAGACGCTGATTACACCAACACAAGTTAGTTTAGCTATATTGCTATATAAAAGAGAGTGATCGACAATTCTGACAAACTTGAGGTATAATTTTCCACAAGAAAGAATTGTTTGTAATAAAGAAGTCTTTGTCCTGTCATGCAATATCATTTAGCTTTCTAATTGACACAACAATTTCCATGAATAAAACATGTATTAATTTATAAGTGGCATATCCAAATAGGCATCTTTAATAACAAGCTTAAGTTTGGCTAAAATTAAAACAAACAAAAAAGTTGGCATAAAAACTAATAAAATCAATGTCTTAGCAAGATCTAAATAATCCATCAAAGTAGTTAGATGATTACCCTCTTTTGAAATTGAGAATTTAACTAACCTTCTCTTTCCTAATAAGCTTATCCACTTCGATCAAACCAATACTTTGAAAAACTTTTTGAAGAAGTGATTCAGTAACTTGAAGATGAACATGGCCTACATAGCAACAATGTAGTTAATTACATTATAGAGGAGACAAATTAATTAGATTCAATCATATCATTGAACAAAAAATTTTAAAATTGCAAACACAATGAGTAAAATCCTAAATATGTTTATTGATTGCAAAGATTCAAGGACATTAGCAATATCAGCATAGTTAAACATGATAAGAGCTTCCCATAAAAGAAGAGAGTTATATGCTTGATTACATGTTATGAAAGGTCATTATGAAATATCATTAATCATATGGCTATGGAAGCAAGTATAAGAACTATCAAAATACATAAAAAATGAAAGTGTGAAATAATAACTAAACAAGGAACAAGGTAACCTATAGACTAATGCATGATCTATAAGTACCTCGTGGGAGTTTTGATGTGATCAACCAAGTAAAGTTAGGTCCTATTGTGGTTTGATCCTTGTGTCTAAGTATACAGGAGCTTAGGAGCATAGGAAGTCATGCAAAAGATGCAGCTAGCGAGAAGGACAACACGAGAAAGAGAGTCGACGGGCTCGATGCATCCGAGGGACTAGTCATTGTGAAAGAGTACGTTGACGGATGAGAAGGAAGCGCGCGACGGTTCTGAGAGACGAGAAGTCGAAGTGGAAGGTTGCTCGAGAAGGTCGAAAAATGAGTTCGGGTGAGCCCTATTCCGGATGGCCGAAATCACCCAAGCGAACGAAGCCGGAGCAAGAGTCCGGACTAAAAAGTCAATAGGGAAGTTGACTTCGATCGGGGCGCCTCGCCCAACGGGGGCCGGATTGACACTGTCCGGTCGCCCGGAACCCTTCCGGGCATGCAAACCAGAAAGTTTATCAAAACTCAACATGTCATGATCCATTGCAACCTGGATAAAATTTTATCCACGTCCAGGTGCCTGGAACCCTTCCAGGTGCCCTGATCAGGGTTATAAATACAGCCTGATCCCAGTAGTTCAATATCATCACTTGTAATCAATTTCTTTGTCTGTTCTACTAGTGTATGAGCTGTCAACGCTGTAAGAGGCTTCTCCGCCTGAAGGAGACTTTAGTGAGCTTTTTCAACATCTTGGATTAGTAATCTTCTGATTGCAAACCAAGTAAATTCTTTTGTACCTCTACTTTCTTCTTAATCAGTTTGTTAATTCTTTTGATACAAGTATTAATTTTAATCAAGCTATAAAGAATAAGAAAGTTTTTTTAAAGATAATTCACCCCCTCTTGCCGGCTGCCAAGAGACCGACAATTGGTATCAGAGCGAGGAAGCTTTAGAAGAACTAATCGCCGACCAAAGCACAAGAAATGGTCAGACCAAGTATCTATCCACCGAAGTTCGAGTGAGAGTTCACGATTTGGAAAAGAAAGATGGAGGTATTCTTCAAAACAAATTTTGATTTATTACTAATATTAACATATGGTTTTGTAGCTCCAAAAGACAAAGAAGAATATTAATGGCCAAGAAGGAGCAAGCAGATTTTGTAGCAAATGGACGAGCAGAATTCTATCTACTGAGCGTGCTACCTCCGCAAGAAGTCAACAAAATCAACACCTACAAATCAGCAAAGGAGCTTTGGGAGAAGTTCTTAGAGCTATATGAAGGTATGTCCGAAGCCAAACTCATGAGACAGGACCTACTTCGGAACCAAATCAGCAACCTTCGGCTAGAAGAAGGCAAAATCATCGCACACCTTCACTCAAGGATGAAGGAGTTCATCACCGGACTCACGAATCTCGGAGAAAAGGAAACTAACCGAGATTCGCTAAGGTACGCGCTTAATGCATTTCCTAGGAATCCTGAATGGTCAACCTTAGTAGATGTTTATTACATCTCTAAGGATCTAGAAGTAAGTACATTAGAAGAATTATTTTCTACACTTGAAGTGCATGAAACTAGATGTGCAGATCTAAAGAAGAAGCTCAAGCACAACATTGCCCTTAAGGTAAAAATTGACGAACAAGAGTCCGAAACATCCCTTGACGATGACGAAATGACATTCATGGTAAGGAAGCTTAAAAAATTATTTAAAACTAATAAGTTTAATCAAGTGTAGGATAAAAGAAGGAAAAGAAGAGTAAGATGCTACCGCTGTAATGAAGAAGGGCACGTAAAAGACAACTGCCCAAAACTAAAGAAGAAGGACAAGGACAAGGACACAAGTAAAGACAAGAGACCAACCTAGAAAAGGCACAATAACCTAAAGGCGAGGTGGGACGAAACTTCATCAGAGTAAAAAATCAAAGTCTATACTGGACTTGCACTGATGGCAAGTCACCAAGAAGAATAAGGTGAAGCAAGCCCTTCCGCAATAAGCATCGATGAAGGGGGAGCAACGTCAGAAGAAAGTAGCTCTATAAGGGGAGTCTCAGATGATGAAATCGATAAGATAAGTCAAGTACGATCTTTGCCACCTGATAAGTTATTTAAATTTATAAAAGTCCTATCTAAAACCTCTTGTAAATTAGAAATTTAGAATAAAAAATTATTAAAAGAAAATAATGATTTAAAAGAAACCCTAACAATATCTTATTGATTGAAAGATTTCGACAAACTAAAACTAGAAAATGAAAACTTAAAGGAACAAATACAAAATTTTAAAAATTCTGCATGTTCAAATATTATTCCTTCAAATTTTAGAAATAATTCAAGACTAAATTGATATTTTCGATATCATAAGGGCCAAGTCAGAAAGTTATTACTAAAATATATCCCTAAAATTTTTTACTTAATCCAGTAGAAAGGAATTTTTTTTGGGCTCCAAAATCATGCTTGGATTCAATTTTCATACATGTCTTGCATTTAAATTGATTGAATTTTTTTTCTTGCTTAGAATTGACTAAATAATGTTTTTACATAATTTATGTTAAAAATTAATTTAATCTAAATTTTTTGAGAAAGAAGATTTCATTACTCATCCATGGAAAAAATTTCAATTTTTTTTTACCATTGTATTATTTTTTATGATTTTTTTAATAAAATTCATATCTTTCAATTTAAAAATATCTTACAGGGCTATTTTTTATAATTTTTTTTTTCTATGAAACTTTATCATTTTCTCTATCTAAAATTTTTTTAGTAAAAATGAATCTTTATATAGAAAATAATTTATTACTACTTAAATTTAATTTAATTTTTCTTGAAAATTTTATTTTAGCTTTGGATATTTAAGCTTAATAGTTAGAAAAATTATCAATAATTAAAAATAATTTTAAAATTATTTTTATAAATGGTTTATAAATTATAAAAATCTATATTTTTAAAATTTAAAAGTTCATGATTTTTCTGGATAATAGTCACCTTATTTTTATCCCTTAGTTTTTTCTAAGTTATTTTCATGACATACCCCTATTTTTAATGTGATCAAAAGGGAAGACCTAGAGGTTAAGTATAGGGGGAGAATACATTTTAAATTTGCATATTTTTTCTCATAAATGCAAAATATGTACTTGCTAGTTTTCTATTATTTATTTTTGTTTACCCTAACTTAACTTGGGTTTACTCGCATCAAAAAGGGAGAGATTGTAAATACTCCATGAGAATTTTGATGTGATCAACCAAGTTAAGTTATGTCCTGTTGTGGTTTGATCCTTGTGTCTAAGGCTACGTTTGGTTGGGTGTAATATAATCTAGCTTGTAATGTAATCAAATTTGTAATGTAATGTAATCTTGATTACATTACTACGTTTGGTAATATAATGTATGTAATCTTTGATTACAAGGGTGATTACATTCTTTTGTTTGGTATCAATTATTTTTTATAAGGAATGTAATTCATGTTATTATAAAATGACAAAAATATCCTGTGACTTCTATCGACGACCGCTGCATCTCTGTCGGAGCTTGCGTCCGATGACCGATGACGGCCGACCTGCGGCCGGCGACCGACGCCGGCGGTCGGTGGGCGGGCGACGGCCGACGGGCGGTCAGCGGCCAACGACCGATCGGCTAACTAGGGATATATTTGGCATTCAAATTTTGGTTAAACAGTGACCTCATAATGTAATCGGATTACATAGTATTTGCTTTGTAATCCAGATTACAAAACTTCACTACCTTTTGTAATCGAGATTACATTACATTACATTACATTACAGGTTTAAAGTTAAAATAAACAAAATAATCAGCCTTGTAATGTAATCCTGATTACATTACAAGGCAGATTACACCCTACCAAACGTAGTCTTAAGTGTGCAGGAGCTTAGGAGCATAAGAAGTCGAGCAAAAGGCGTAGCTAAAGAGAATGACGGCACAAGACAGAGTTGACGGGCTCAGTACATTCAAGGGACGAGGTGTTGCAGAAGAGTATGCGGGCGGATGAGAAGGAAGTGCGTGGCGGTTCTGAGAGACGAGAAGGCCAGAAAATGAGTTTGGATGAGCCATATTCCGGATGGTCAAAATCACCTAAGCGAGCGGAGCTGGAGCGAGAGCCCGGACTGAAAAGTCAACAAAAAAGTTGACTTTAGTCCGGGCGCTCGGATCACCTAGGCGCCCCGAGGGCCGGATCGACGCCGTCCAGGTGCCCGGACTAGAAAGTTTATCGAAACTCAACGTGTCATGATCCGTTGTGACCTGGATAAAATTTTATTCACGTCTAGGTGCTTGGAACCCTTTCAAATACCTCGATCAGAGCCATAAATACAGCCCTGATCCCAGTAGTTCAATATCATCACCTGTAATCAATTTTTTTTGTCTGTTATACTACTGTGTGAGCTATCAACGCTGTAAGAGCCTTCTTCGCCTGAAGGAGACTTTAGTGTGGTTTTTCAATATCTTGGATTAGCAATGTTCTGATTGCAAACCAAGTAAATTCTTCTGTGCCTCTACTTTCTTCTTAATTAGTTTGCTAATTCTATTTATACAAGTGTTAGTTTTAATCAAGCTATCAAGATTGAGAAAGATTCTTTTTATTTTCAAACAATTCACTCTCCTCTTGCCGACCACCAGGG
Source organism: Zingiber officinale (assembly GCF_018446385.1). Classification (NCBI taxonomy): domain Eukaryota; kingdom Viridiplantae; phylum Streptophyta; class Magnoliopsida; order Zingiberales; family Zingiberaceae; genus Zingiber; species Zingiber officinale. Next base: position 34,621,086 of record NC_056001.1, read on the forward strand.
GACCAACACAATCTAGAGATCACAATGTATAACATTGTTATATAATATATGAAATCATTAATTGCATAATCAATTTCTTTCTTGGTTTACCTTGCGGATTCGTAAATTGGATGACAACATCATTTTTAAAAATATTGATTTATTTTATAGTAGGGATAATATTTACCTAATAAACTCCTTCATACATTAATAAGAGTTGATATCTCAATGTTTTATTAACTAAATTAAATGCTTAATAAAAATAAAATATGATAATCCTATGATCGAATGTTATTGCTTAGAGTTTTAATATTTAAATGAGGGGGTTGGATTTGAGTGCTAAGACTAAAAAATGAAATAGCATTGTATGCAATGAAATATAATCCTAATAAATGAAAGACAATGCAAGTAATGGAAATCTAATCTACCCTAAACTACAATTGCAAGAAAATTTATAAAAACATAAAGTAAGCATGACATGAACTTAACATGGAATGAAACCTAATATAATCTAACATAATTACACCGAACTTAAAAACAAGAATAAACATCCTAACTAAATTCAACAAGAAAAGCATTGTACGAAATTAAATAGAACTAGTTGCAACAATTAAAGTTTAACTAAGTAAGAGACATTTTGTTGAACACATTGTGGGTATGAACTAAATTAACCAAGGTGTGTGCAAATTAATCATCGAAGATCAATTCAATACAAGTATTAATAGACAAATGAACAATCAACACTTAAGAAATAACCCAACAAGAAATATAAACTGCACACAAAGAGATGCTCGTGAGTGGACGGGGGTTGTAGGCACTTGTAGAGGGGCTAATGTCAGAATTGCCAGAAGAGGGTTGCCCTCCTCTTCTAACCCGAAGAGGAGAATAGTTACTGTCCGAAAGTGAAGGAGATGAACAAAAATCTCCTCTTTTAACCCAAAGAGGAGAATAGTTGCTGTCTGAAAATGAAGGAGATGAACGAAAATCTCCTCTTCTAATCCAAAGAGGAGAATAGTTGCTGTCTAAAAGTGAAGGAGATGAACCAAAATCTCCTCTTCTAACCCAAAGAGAAGAGGGGGCTATCAGTGACAATGAAGGGATGCTAGATGATGAAGTGGCTAAATTTCCTCTTCTTACCCAAGGAGGAGGTGGAGATGAAGTGGTCGGATCTATCTCTTCAAACCCGAAGAGAAGAGATGGTTAGAATTTGAGAAAAAGGATGAATGGAAGGTGAAGTCAGGACTTTGGCGTCGTGTGTCTTCTTGTGTTGGCGTAAGGAAGAGGTGATGAGGAAGGGATGTGGTGGAGCTTGAGGAGAGAGGAGATAAACGGCCGGCGACGGTGAGGGAGGTGGAGCCGCTCGACTTGGTGGAGGAAGAGAGGAAGAGGGGTCGTCGGTGATGTCCAAAGTTGGCATGGAAGAGATGACATTCGCCTGAGATACTTAGCATGAGAAGAGAATAAAAGGATTAGGTTTTTGTAAAAGGACAACGATTTTCAAAAATCGTTGTTATAGCCCAAAAAAGTGCAAATAGAAAAATCGTTTTCGTAGCCCTCCAAAGCACAAATAGACAACAATTTTCAAAAATCATTATTATAATCCCCTCCAAAAAAGTGTACATAGATAATGATTTTTATAAACTATTGTTGTAGTCCAAAAATCACTCAAAGATAATAGTTTTTCATAAACCATTGTCTTTGATTAAAAAAAATACTCAAAAATAATGAGTAAAAAATAAAAAAAAATACTCAAAAATAATGAATTTTGTTAAAACCATTGTAAAAAAAGTAAAAAATAAAAAAAATACTCAAAAATAATGAATTTTGTTAAAACCATTGTAAAAAAGTAAAAAATAAAAAAAATACTCAAAAATAATGAATTTTGTTAAAATCATTGTAAAAAAGTAAAAAATAATTGTTTTAATATAAAATCGTTATCTTTTGAGTATTATTAAATAAGGATTTTCTTGCACCCTCCACTCAACTAGAGTTCTAATTATAGTCATCCTAATCATTGAGTTTGCACTTAAGTTGAGATCTGCCTTGTACACATATTTCTCAACTCTCGTAGTTCACACACGAGCTTACTTTTTACAATTTGACTTCACCATTAAGGTTATCTCTCACTAGGTCCTTAAGTCCCTTGGGCACACGAAGTCCATGGCTCACTTCACATGTCCTTCTTCATTCTCTCCTACGTAGTTTGTCTTCTTTTATCCATCAACATTACTCCTTGATAGTTAAACTGTTGGTAATATATTTAAAGCAATATAAACCGCAGTATTATATTGACATAAAAATAGTATGCAGTAGACAGATAAATAAAGTAGTCGGGTTTAGCATATAGTTATCCGGTTGAAGCGTCGACACACCGACTGTCCTTAGAGAATTTATTGCCGCCTCACGGTGCAAAGGCTCCCCGGCAAAATTCCCTCAAGATCCGACAACCACTCGTCTTGTCCGTAGGTGCACTCCAAAACGGACGCGACACTCGGACCCAACCTCAAATCGCCGAAAGACCAAGCCTCAGGACACAACAAAAGCACAGAAATGTTAGACTTGTACAAATACAAGACTAATACTTATGTGGGTTTTGTGTGTGCGATTAAATCACTAGGCTAAATTAATGTTTTAAGGCTTTTGGTATACCAAACATTATGTGACCTAATTAAGAAAAGACTTTTGATATTCTTAAACGGTATGGAATTAATGGGTAGAGACTCTTGGGCTCTTGGGTTTTAATGGGAACCCTATTGGAATAGTATATAAAGGGCTTTTGTGGTTATGGTCCCCAAGATATCAAACCTTATTGGCACCCTAACTCTTATCAATCCCATCATTGAAAGAGAACCATTAGAGCCGTCCGGTGGTTTGATTGAGGAAGACCGACAACCTCTCCTATAGTATAATACATCGCTTTCACGATGAATTCAGGTATGTGTTATTGTTGTTTATTCTAACAATTTTGGTATGATTTAGATCTTGGTGTTGTTCTTGGTTTAGAACATATTAAGCGCAGTTGGTTTAACAGTTGGTATCAGAGCCATAAATCGTGCTTAGGTTGTTAGATTTATTCTACATATGTTGAATTCTTCGCCTATTCGGAATTTGGGTGATTAATATGTGTTGATTTAGGTTCATGTTTATATGAATATATTTGTGTATGTTCGTTCATATTTATGTTGACGGCTGAAACAAAATGTTTTGATTCATAAAACACTATAGAAACTTTGTCCGTTGTGTTTCTGGATGGCTTTATTTTGGGGTCACGCACTGGCACAAGACGTTCAGGAATTATTTACGTTGCGGCGCTGGTTTATATGTGTCTTGTATTTCAAATTGTATTAATTAAAATAACATGTTGCCAAAGTAGCCTCTGTTATATAAATTAATCTGTTTTGAAATATGAAGATGTGTATATTTATAATTCATGCGGATAATAATCGACCCAAAGGAAGACTATTATTTGGCCGAATAATACATATGCGAGTGGTAATGAGCGTGTGACAGTTGCAAAAGTTTTACTCATGTGGATAGTAGTCGATCCAAAGAAAGACTATTATTTGACCGAGCTTATTGTCAATGCTTTGATTACTACGTGGAGAGTACTGCTTGCAAATTGATATTATTGCCCAAAGGTTAAATATTAATGTTGTGTTTAGTATCTTGTTTAATTGGGCCCACCTTTATGCCATTAGATTATGTCTAACGTAATCTATTAATTGTGAGTTTATATATTTTATTTTTGTTATAAATTCAATTACTGCGGCTGCCTCACATATATCTACAAATTTGAACTCGATCCCTATGCTGAATGGGTCGAACTTTAAGGCTTGGAAAGAGAACGTGGAGATCGTTCTAGGATGCATGGATCTAGACCTTGCATTACGGACCGAAAGACCCACTGCAACTCCGGAAGACCCTAATATGGTCAATATAGAAAAGTGGGAACGGTCTAACCGCATGAGTCTTATGATCATTAGGCGTTCCATTCCAGAATCTTTTCGGGGCTCTATGACTGAGAACAATGATGTCAAGAAGTTTCTCGCTCAAATTGAGACTTACTTTGCCAAAAATGATAAATCGGAAGCGAGTAGTTTTCTAAATTCACTCATTTCCATGAAGTATCAAGGCAAGGGGAACGTTAGGGAGTACATTATGGAAATGTCTCATCTCGCTGGAAAACTTAAGGAATTTGAGATCGAGATTAAGGAAAATCTTCTCGTCCATTTGGTTCTTATCACTCTTCCTGCACAATTTAATCAGTTCAAAATAAGTTATAATACTCAGAAGGAAAAATGGAGTATTAATGAGCTGATTTCTCAGTGTGTGCAAGAAGAAGATAGGCTTAAGCGAGAGAAAACTGAAAGTGCTCACTTGGCATCTACTTTTCATAATAAGAAGAGAAAGAAACTCGAGTATGCTGATAAAGTTACATCTGACCAGAATAAGGGAAAGAAACAGGATAAGGAATTTGCCTGTCATTTCTGCAAGAAACCTGGCCACTTCAAGAAGGATTGCCCAAAGTACGCCGCCTGGCGTGTAAAGAAGGGTAAGCTTCTCGTTTTGGTTTGTTCTGAAGTTAATTTAGCTTCTGTACCAAGACATTCTTGGTGGGTAGATTCTGGTGCTACTACTCATATAAGTATGTCTATGCAGGGTTGCCTGTGGAGCCGACCGCCAAATGATGCTGAAAGATTTATCTATGTGGGCGATGGCAAAACAGTTCCAGTTGAAGCTGTTGGAAATTTCAGATTATTGTTAAAAACTGGATTTTATTTAGATTTGAATGAGACTTTTGTTGCTCCGTCGTTTAGACGGAATTTAATTTCTATTTCTTGTTTGGACAAATTTGGTATTTCTTGTTCTTTCGGAGATAGTAAAGTTAATTTCTTTCTCAAGTCAAATCTTATTGGTTCTGGTTCGTTAATTGATAATCTGTATATGGTTGATTCTATTGCTTCGTATAATGAAATTCTGCATACTAACTCAAGAGGTACAAAGCGTAAATTGGAAGAAAATTCTATAACCTTATGGCATAAGCGCTTGGGTCATATCTCAAAAGATAGAATTCAAAGACTTGTGTCAGATGGTATCTTAGATTCCCTTGATTTATCAAATTTTGAAGTTTGTGTGGAATGCATCAAGGGAAAACAAACCAATAAAAGAAAATTAGGTGCTAATAGGTGCTCGAGTGTCTTAGAACTGATTCATACGGACATTTGTGGTCCATTCCCTACGGCATCTTGGAATGGACAACAATACTTTATCACGTTCATAGACGACTACTCGAGATATGGATATATTTACCTAATTCATGAGAAGTCACAATCCTTGGACGTTTTCAAGTCCTTTAAAGCTGAAGTTGAGCTTCAGCTTGATAGGAAAATTAAAGCTATCAAATCTGACCGTGGAGGGGAATATTACGGTAGATATGATGGATCGGGTGAACAACGTCCAGGACCTTTTGCCAAATACCTAGAGGAATGTGGAATCGTCCCCCAATACACAATGCCGGGCAAACCTAGCATGAATGGTGTTGCCGAAAGACGAAACCGCACTCTTAAGGACATGGTAAGAAGCATGATAAATCATTCTTCTTTGCCAGAATCACTCTGGGGTGAGGCACTTAAAACTGCAGCATATATACTCAATAGAGTACCGAGTAAAGCAGTAGCTAAAACCCCTTATGAGTTGTGGGCGGGGAAGAAGCCTAGTATAAGGCATCTTCACGTTTGGGGTTGTCCAGCTGAGGCTCGAGCATACAAACCTCAAGAAAGAAAACTGGATGCAAGAACTATTAGCTGCTATTTTATCGGTTACTCTGAACGATCACGGGGTTTCAAGTTCTATAATTCCACTACTAAGTCAATTTTTGAAACGGGTAATGCTAGATTCTTTGAGGATTGTCATTTTGAGAAGGGAGAGGGTTTAAGGAATGTTGTCTTTGAAGAAGATTTTATCTCTCTTCCTGAGCTGGTTTCAATTGATGTCCAGGCTTCAATGACTGACGTCAATCAAGAACCAATTATGGAACAAGACAACAATCAAGTTTCTCAAGAAGAACAAAATCACCAACCTCAAGATAATATAGAAGTGCTATTGAGAAGATCCACTAGAGAAAGAAGGAGTGCAATTCCAGATGATTATTATGTATTTCTTCAAGAACATGAGGAAAATGTAGGCATAATGGATGACGATCCTGTAAACATTCATCAAGCCCTACAAGGTTCTAACTCTCAAAAGTGGATCATTGCAATGGAGGAGGAAATAAAATCCATGAAAGACAATGATGTTTGGGATCTTGTCGAGTTGCCATTCGGTGCGAAACCTATTGGTTGTAAATGGATATTTAAGACCAAAAGGGATTCGCAAGGCCACATCAAGAGATATAAGGCTCGTCTTGTCGCAAAAGGATTTACTCAAAAGGAAGGCATTGATTTTAAAGAAACCTTCTCTCCGGTATCGGCAAAGGATTCATTCAGAGTAATCATGGCACTTGTAGCTCATTTTGATCTAGAGTTGCATCAGATGGATGTAAAGACTACATTTCTCAATGGAAACATTGATGAAACAATTTATATGGTGCAACCAGAAAACTTTATATCTGGAAATTCAAAGTCTATGGTATGCAAATTAAAGAAATCCATCTATGGCCTTAAACAAGCGTCCCGTCAATGGTATCGTAAATTTCATGAAGTTATTATCTCGTATGGTTTTGAGGTAAATTTAGTAGAAGATTGCGTATATCACAAATTTAGTGGAAGTAAGTTTGTCTTTCTGGTTTTATATGTCGATGATATACTGATAGCAAGTAGTGATGTTGGCTTGTTGCACGACACCAAGAATTTTCTCAAAAGGAATTTCGAGATGAAAGATCTTGGTGATGCCTCTTTTGTATTAGGAATTGAGATAATACGAGATCGCTCTCAAGGTATTTTGAGACTGTCACAAAAGAGCTACATCGATAAAGTATTGCTAAGATTCGGCATGAGTGGTTCTGCACCGGGAGACAACCCAGTATCTAAAGGTGATAAATTTTGTCTCGGTCAATGCCCCAAGACCGAGCTTCAGAAACAGGAAATGCAAAAGGTTCCTTATGCATCAGCTGTAGGAAGTCTTATGTATGCTCAAGTATGTACGCGTCCGGATCTTGCGTTTATAGTTGGGATGTTGGGTAGATATTTGAGTGACCCAGGAATGGATCATTGGAAAGCAGCCAAACGGGTTATGAGGTACTTGCAGAGAACAAAAGATTATATGCTCACCTATAGAAGATCAGAAATTTTGGAGATCACTGGGTTTTCTGATTCCGATTTTGTCGGATGCCAAGATAGTAAGCGATCCACTTCGGGCTATATTTTCATGTTGGCTGAAGGTGCTATTTCCTGGAGGAGTGCCAAACAGACACTCATAGCTTCTTCAACCATGGCGGCGGAGTTTATAGCCTGTTTTGAGGCATCCAATCATGGTTTATGGCTTCGCAATTTTGTCACAGGACTGCGTGTTATAGTTGGAATTGAAAGACCACTGAAGTTATTTTGTGACAATAAATCTGCGGTGCTATATTCAAATAACAACCGAAGTACTACGAAGTCTAAACATGTGGACATTAAGTTCATGGTTGTGAAGGAAAGAGTTCAGAATGGTCAAATTTCTATAGAACACATAGGAACTGGTTCCATGCTTGCCGATCCTATGACTAAAGGTTTACCACCCAAGGTCTTTCACGAGCATGTTGCTAATATGGGTATTGTTTCGTATGATCCTTTGGTCTAGTTGGAACCAATAATTTTGTGATTGTTTTGACCATATTTCAGTATTTTGTCTATATAGAATAAAGCTGATGGCTTATGTTTACTCACTGAACTCGTTTGTACATGTGTGTGGTTTTGCATTAAGGTATCTTGCGGTTTTGCACTCAAGGGACTTCAATTTTATGATCTCACTAAAGAATGAAGTCAAGGACCAGTTGGAAACAGACATGATTATAATCACTTTACATGTAGTTTCCATGCTACCTATCCATACTTGATCTATGTCATTGAATGTGTTTGGTGTTGGTGACCACAGAAGGTCTAGTCACGTTAAGTGTGACGAAAGCCACTTTGATCCCACACTAACTCATAAGATCGACCAGATTGAACTAAAGGAATTAATATTAGCCTTAAGAAAGAGCTCTCTAAGGTATATGTGATTTTAAGGTATTAAGCACACAAACAAAACCCAAGTTGGAAATTGTTAGACTTGTACAAATACAAGACTAATACTTATGTGGGTTTTGTGTGTGCGATTAAATCACTAGGCTAAATTAATGTTTTAAGGCTTTTGGTATACCAAACATTATGTGACCTAATTAAGAAAAGACTTTTGATATTCTTAAACGGTATGGAATTAATGGGTAGAGACTCTTGGGCTCTTGGGTTTTAATGGGAACCCTATTGGAATAGTATATAAAGGGCTTTTGTGGTTATGGTCCCCAAGATATCAAACCTTATTGGCACCCTAACTCTTATCAATCCCATCATTGAAAGAGAACCATTAGAGCCGTCCGGTGGTTTGATTGAGGAAGACCGACAACCTCTCCTATAGTATAATACATCGCTTTCACGATGAATTCAGGTATGTGTTATTGTTGTTTATTCTAACAATTTTGGTATGATTTAGATCTTGGTGTTGTTCTTGGTTTAGAACATATTAAGCGCAGTTGGTTTAACAAGAAAGACTCGAACTCGAAAAGAAAAACAGAGGAGGTGCTGTCCAATTTATTGAATATAAAAACTAACATCTAACAAATCAATAAACTGTTTTTTTACTTAATTTGATTAAATTCAGTTTTCTTTCTCAATTTATTATTTGGATGATTACCTCAAATCGTCAACTACATCTCTACCTTAAATACATAGCTAAGACAAGATGCAAATAGACATTTATCCTCTTTTGTAGCAAAATAGACTTTTATCCTCGTAACCATCTTGACTATACAATGTTCAACATCATCCAAAACACACACCGCACCTGTAAAATGTATCAAAAGGTCTAAAATGAATAGCCAAAAATATCCTCCCATTCATCACATTGCTATTTGAACCATGTAAAAAAAAAATGATCCCATAAAATATCTATTTTAATATCTAAAATGAATTTCTTAAAACATCTTGAATGATGCTTTATATAGCCAAATTTATTTATTTTTAAATGCCTTGACGATTATAAAATGTTCATAAAATATTAAATATCCAAATAAAACATAGAAACATTGTCGAATTTCTTGAAACATTTTAGGCTTAGTGGAAGGGCCTCATACGACTAAATTTGGCATACAAAAACATCGCTAAATTGCTTGAAATTTCCCGGTCTCAATGCTAGGTATCACATCGATCCAATCATATAGTCAGATGTTCTGAGATGTTTGTAGAAATATGAGATGGAGAAGAGAACAATGTGAAAGATTTCTTTTTATAAACAAATTATGTTAAGGTTTGTATGTGGCAGTACATATGGACATTTTGGATCATTTGCAACCGACAACAATATGTTGGAACACCCAACAGGAGAAACATAGAAACCTTGTACACTAGGCACACTGCGAAGCTCAGCGGCAGTCCAAGAATTGACACTTAAAACCGCTGAGAAACACAATTAATTGGCAGGGTCAGGTGAGAGCTCAAAGTATCGATACTGACCTTCATGTGTATTACCTGATGTTGTTGATCTTACAGTGTATCAAAAGAGTGAAGTACTTGTTCCAAGATCAATCTCATCTCAGGGGCCAAAGGGTTATCTGGTCGGTCTGAGTAGGCTATATTTAGGAGATAAAGCTTCTTAGAAGCCACAAATGCAGCTGAAAATATCCTTTCCTTCCCTCGTCGGGTATTGTCTATTAAGTATTCAAACTCATAGATTGGCACACCACTGTGACCCAACCTTTCATCAACTTTAATCAGTTCAGCATTTGCGGTGCTTTCCTACAAAACAAACATATGTTACATGTCTAAAAACACAAATAGTGGATATATGAAATACAGGGATAACATTGTTCCATCAGCAACTATGAAACCTTGAAAGATAACACATAAAGAACAAAATCCTAAATAAATTAACAAAGAGATAACAAGTAATCAAAAGAGTACCAAGCATCGTTAAAAGATTGTTGCATTTTTGTCCTAATGTAGATGATAGACTCAATATTTTTGTTTGTGATAGCATAAGTGAACAAGTTTCCATTCAAGAATTGGAGAATTATTTGTTCAGTAATAGCGTTTGTTCTAACCCTGCTATATATATGGACTGACTTGTTCTACTCCTGAATTATTGTTGTCCAATGTTATTTAAATTATTGAGCCATCCCTAAAATATAATATAAAAAGTCATGCAATTAGACAATTCAATCTTGCAATTTAAAAAATACTTGTTTGCACTATAAAAAAAAATACAACCCATTTTTTTTCAACCTTATTTCTATCATAATATCAGAGCTCTAATTTTTATCTTGATGCTGCATAGATCCACAAGCCTCCAATAACAAATCCTCCAAAGATTTACAAAGTTAGTTTTTTGTTGCCGCTGATGATCTTAACTTTCACAAGATCTTCTTATAGATGTCTTTGTTAGCTTCAATATCATGTTCAACCAAGCACTGTATTTGAATCCTGAAGCAATGGCCTGTGGTTGCGTCCCTACAGACAGAGGATATAAACCCCCTCTGTCTCTGCCCCAATGGCCCTTTGGTGGAGGGAAACACCTCTTTCTCTTGGGCAAATACGACAATGTTAAGTAGATTCATTTGTTTGCATGAAAATTTAACTACGACCTTGCAGGTAATAACCCACATTCCCTAGTGCCAAGGCAGTGTTTCAAAGATTGTGGGGCGCTACTGCACAAAATGGAAAGAAAAAGTAAAGGAAAATCAGGATATACATAATGTCTTAAATACATGAATATGAATCTTACAATGCAATTTCATCTTGGAAAAATTAGAGCAATCGCAAATAAATTTTGAGTTGTCTAGTTAAGTATATCAATGTAAATGATTCTTCATGAACCAAATGATGTATAACCTAAGCTTCAAAATCTCGAGCTATGTTGGTGCCTACATTCTGATGCATGGTGCTGATAACGGATTGTATGCACTGATTGCTATTGAGTTTTGATAATTTTTTGAAATAATACATTTTGACCATTTCACTTGGCACAATATGAGATTTCAAACCATGGTATAAACCAAGTTTAGTTCAAAACACTTGTGAGACCGCAGGGTTTTATCCCTAACATTGGAGTGATTTGACACATTACCAATGTAAACTTTGACCCTTTATATTGTTATCTTGTATTGAATGTATTGAGGTCTTGTATGTTAGATGTGACCTTTAGTAGTTGTGATAACTAACTCTTTGGTTGATATTTTTGCTTTGTTATTATAAAAACTGGAACTTAGTTCCTTTCCTTATTTTAATACTTATGGATAAAGATAGAATAAGACACAGTGCAATATCATTTATAAACTAGATGTTGTAATAAAGATTGGCATACTTACTACTTTTGATTGTCGAATAGCTATTAGCGGATAACATGAAATTAAGTGTATGTAATTTACAATTATTGTTGTTTTCAGGTATGTTGGTTCATGTTCTATCCTATCCGACCCGCTTAGGTATATTTATGTTCATCCCCCTTGATTTTCCTTGGGCAGATACATAACTAGAGATATGTCATGACATCCTAACTGTTGGTCAGAGGTGAATCCTTTTATTATAGATAGATTTGTGCCATTATCTTTTTTTTAACGACTCTTAAACAACTACATCATTTTCAGCACGTCGCACTTTTGTGGTCGAATTTATTATGGTGTTTTTCTTTTAAAAGATTATTAATGTGATTGTTGGATTTCTATTGTTCTAGTGTAGTTGTTTATAAATTAATTGCTTAATGTTGTTAGTTATGAGATTTGATGAGAACATTGATTTATATGGTACTGTATTTGCATGCATTGTCTTCCTGTATATATATATATATATCTAACATTACAAAACAAAGTTTTTACCCAAGTTTAGTATCAAAAAATGAAAAACACCAATACACCTTACAATTATTTAGGATCCTTTAATGTGATTTTTTAAATTATATAATATGTTTGGTCACCCAACCAAGATTTAATCAAAATTTAGTTAAGTGCTAAAATAGAGATAATGATATACAAATTCCAAAAAGAGGACCTCAAATGGTCATAGCAAATTCTATATTACATGTGTCACTTACATATCATCAAATTAATTTTTGAGCAAAATTTAGTGTCAAAATATGGTTGGATGTTAACAATCATCCACCAAGCACAAAAATTGACATTTGACACAACAATAGAAAGATATATCCATCAACCGCTAGCTATTTTTTGACACATAACTGAGTCTTTAAAAAAAACTTAATTTAGTTAAGTGACAATATATGTATATATATTACGAGTTTAGGTAAATATCTAATGCATTCCCCCACCGGTGAGATTATTTTTGGAGAAGCTATGCGTTTTTGGGATCTACGTGTTCCTTGGTTAGAACCTCTAAGGGTTCTGAATGGCTTGGACCTGAGTAAGTTGAAAAAAGACATACAACCTTGGTAAGAATGACGTTCGGCAAAATATATGACTCATTCTCCTTTAGGTTCTTTAAACTCCATGGGTGGCATATCTACGGAGATCAATGCAGTCAATCATGTCTCTCCTAAAGGTTGGTTGGCAACTTCCATTTTGTCCAAGGATTCTTCTTTTTTGTGGGGCATTTGTGGCATGTAGGAAGGGCTTGTGCAGCTGCAGCAGGTTTTGAAAAAGAAATTGATCGTGATTTGGTATATATATATATAAATCTTAAAAATCACATTAAGAGTATCAAATAACTATAAGATGCCTTACCCTTGTTTAGTGCAAAAATATGTTATATAATTCCTAGAGATCACGTCAGGGCTCTTAAATAACCATAGAACACATTGCATTTCTTTTTTATATTTTTAGGACTCACTAAGTTTTGATCAAAACATTAGGAATGAAGAACCTAGGTGGGTAATTTATAAAAATGAGCCTTTCGAGGTAAAATCTGATAATCAGAAGGTTTTGCCTTATATAAGTTATATTCCAAGTGCTTTTATATAAAAATAAGGGGAGATTTTGCCTAATTTCCACACGGCCAAGGGAGGGGGCATGACATCATCATTTATGAACAATTTAATAAAAAAATTCTTTTCTATACATGATATTCCATCTCTTTTGTATGAGATTGTTCCTTGTATCATACTAAGATATTAATGCTAACCTAGTTTACTCTTTTTTTATATGTGATCCGAAGCTCTCTCTCACCAACTTGCGTTTCTCCCCTCAAAAAAATACGAGCCTCCGATGAAGACAACCACATTTCACAATTTGCCTTCATGCTAAACTACTAGATAAAGGACCTCTCTCTCCCAACTGCTTATGCAAGTGATCTCCCACCCCTCCCAATTACTTGTGTAAGTGATCCCCTACCCCTCTCTTATTCAGTGCAATACACATGCATCAACTTGAACCTCTCCTCCATCAATAATACAACCCCACTTTCTTTTTATGCTTCACTTACTCCTTATTGTAGCAACAGCCTATATCCCTACCAAACTTCATCCTTCCTAGTGAGGTCTGCAACTCCTTTTACAAACGGACTTTGTTATCTTTTTCTACTTCATCTTTAATACCTAGTAAGTTAGAGGAAGAAGACATATCTCTCGTTATTCCCATGTCTGGATGACAGGTGTAGCAATTTTGCCTCCTCGTTGCACCTTGCACCTATTGCCACTCTAGCACTCATAAGCCTGCACACCTCAAAGTAACCTCCCAACACCACTCGCTCCTACCTCTTCTCGCCTCATCTTCAACAAGCACAATAGTGGCTCCTTTGTGATCCTAGTTGTGTGAATTCTTTTAGTTTATTTTTCGGCAAATTCTATCTTCAACTCTATTGAAAACAATAAAAAAATAATGTCATTTTCTTACTCTCCTGTTTACTTATCACAATTGTTTCTATAGTTTACTATTTTTTACTTATTTTATAAATATCAATTGTGAACACTTATATTCGTGTAACAAGAGGTGCCCTGCTATGAGTGAAGGAAATTATTGTTAAATATCAATTTTTATTTAAAAAATTAAATCATTATAATAACAAAATATAATAATTAAAAACACACAGAACTAGTAAAATATCAAATTTATCTTTTTTTTCTAAAAGTTTAAATCGACAAAATATGACAAACCGAATTGGTAAACACGAAATTTGGGCGTTGAGTTGAAGCCAATTGAGTTTGGATTGAACTAGGCATAGAACTTAGAGTTACGTGGGTCTGAACATGGTTGATTTGGCTAATTTATAACCGAATCAGATTTTAAATCGGTTAAACTGGTTTAATCGATTTAAAACAAATTAGAAATTTTTTGAGAAAATCATTTTCTCTCCTCTCTCTCTTTTTCTCTTCCACGCATGCAACAACAACCGTGCCACCACCTCCCTCCACGCATCAAGCCCCCCTTCCCTTTCTTCTTCCTTTTTCTAGCACTAGTAAGCTCCAACCTTGAGGCCGGATAGAAGATATAGATTATTCTGGGGTGTGAAGTTTTAGGAGGGTTAATGAGAAAAAATAGAGAAATAACGAAATAAGGAGTAGCTGAAATTTAGCTTAAAACCTTGTCAAAAAAACAAGAGCGAGAATGGGAAAAAAAAGATGTAGTCGTAACGTGGCTTAAGCGAAGCAAATTGATTCAATATCCAAAAAAAAACTTGTCCTAAACATCATCTAAGCATAGGTTTATATATATCTCAAAACCCTAGAAAAATCTAAACGGAAAATTAACCAACGAGACTTAGTTCCCTAAGATTAAGGAAAGGCTAAATATAATTAAGGAAAACATAACTAAACTTAAAAACGGATAACGAATAAAAAAACCCAAAAGATGTTGATCTGAATACTTTAGAATCCCTCTTGCATAAGTCGCCTGGAGTTGAAGAGAAGTCGTCCACCAATTTAGGATGGGTGTATCCGGCTCCACAACACAAGGACTTAGGTGTTTTAGAAATTTTTAAGCGACTAGAAAGGCACAACTTTGTCGTTACCTTGCAAGGTCCAATATTTCCGATCTTTGTGCTTGTTGTATTCACCAACAAGAAAATGACCACAAGTTAATATAGCCCAAATCATATCACCAATGACAAAATGAATCTGACGTCAATACCGATCCGCCCTAATCTTGTACTCGGTGTTATTTTCCTGAATAGTTTGCTTAACCTGTTCATGAATGACTCAAAGATGCTCAGTCATCTCCTTAGCCTTGGGATTAACTTGTCTTGGAAGCGAAATAGGGACTAAATCCAGTAGGCTTAGTTTCTCCATAAACAACTTCGAAAGGGCTCAAACCAGTGGTCCTATTATGTTGTATGCGAATTCTGCTTGAGGTGAAACCAGATCCCATTGCTTCGGTTTGGTTCCTGTGAGACATCTTAGAGGATTTCCCAAGCTCCAGTTCAGTACTTCGGTCTGACCATCTGTATGAGGGTGATAGGTGCTGCTAAAGTTTAGCTTCGTCCCTAGCTTTCCCATAAACTCTTCCAAAATTGATTTAGAAATTTAGTATCATGATTTGGAGTAATGGTTTGAGGAATACCGTGTAAATGCACAATCTCTTTGGAGAAGAGGGTGGCAATCCGAACAACATCCATGATTTTTCTGCATGCCACGAAGTGAGCCATCTTGGAGAATCGGTCCACCACAACTAGAATAGAATCTACGGTCCGTTGGGTGCGGGGAAAACCCAATATGAAATCCATAGCGACCTTTCACCAAAGGGCTTTGGGTATAAATAAGGGAGTATACAAACCGGTGTTGGTGAGGATTCCCTTAGATTGCTGACAAACAAAGTAATAGTCCACGAAATGAGCTACGTCGCTAGTTAGCTTGGGCCAATAGATGTCGGAAGAGATGAGTGCTAATGTCTTATCTTGACTGAGGTGTCTTTCGTTATGCAATTCATTGATAATGTGTTGCCTTAAGGAATAGTCCAAAATATATAATCGTAGTCCACGAAATAGATAACCGTTGCACATAATAAAATCATTGTGAAGACCATTAGTTACCTCTAAAATATCTTGCCGAAGGAGGGATCAACAACATACATATATGAGAAAGATCCAAAGCTAGCAACCCTAATGCTCATGGTAGTAAGCAAGGAAGAGCGATGGCTTAGAACATCCACGACGCTATTGAGACTCCCTAATTGATGCTTTAGCGTGAACGTGAACTCCCGCAAGTAGTTTACCCACTTGGCATGTTGACTACTCAGTTTGTGTTGGCTGTCGATGTACTTCAAATCCTTATGATCAATGAACAAGATAAATTCCTTCTGCACGAGATAATGAAGCCAATGCTTCAAGAACTGCACAATAGCATAAAATTCCAAGTCATAGGTAGAGTAATTTTTCTTGCTGCCGGATAGTTTCTCGCTGAAGAAGGCAATAGGGCGTCTCGATTGACTTAGAATACCACCAATGTCAATACTAGATATGTCACAGTTTACTTTGAATAGTTTGTTGAAATTTGGAAATGCTTCAGTCATCTTTTGCTTCACCAGCTGAAAACTAGTTGTAGTGGCTTCAGTCCACTTAAGTTTGAGCCCCTTGAAACACTCAGTAATAGGAGCAATCAAGGCGCTGAAGTTTTGATGAACCGGCAGTAGAAAGAGGCCAATCCATGGAAACTTCAGATGTCGTGAATGGTTTTTAGTTGCGATCACTCTAAGATTGCCTCTATCTTTAATGGATCTGCACGAACACCATCAATAGACACTATAAATCCAATAAATGAAACTGAGATCGTGAAGAAAGAACACTTCGTGTTGTTGACAAACAAGTGTTCCACCTTTAGCTTCTCAAAAATAGTTTGTGGGTGATCAAGGTGTAAAGCCCGTGTCAGACTATAAGTGAGGATGTCGCCAAAGTATACAACCACGAATCTTCCCATGAAAGGTCACAGGACTTGATGTATGAATCGTATGAATGTGTTGGGTGCATTAGACAGTCTGAAAGGCATGACCATCCACTTGTACAATTCATGTTGTGTTTTGAAGGTGATCTTTCATTCATCTTCGGGCTTGATTCGAATCCGGTGGTATCTTCTCCTAAGATCAACCTTAGAGTCGGAAAGTTGATCTAACATGTCATTTAAGCGAGGAATCAGAAATCTATACTTCATCGTGATTTTGTTGATGGCTCGGCTATCAACACACATGCGCCATGAACTGTCTTTCTTTAGCACGAGTAGGGTGGGACTGCACAAGGGCTCATACTCTCGTGAATATAGCCTCATCTCAATAGCTCCACAACTTGTCGTTGTAGTTCTTCGGCATCCTTAGGGCTAAGACGGTATGGGCAAGGTTGACCCGGGAATGAGGTCAATCTAGTGTTGAATATCTCCTATAAGGGGAAGTCCCAAAGGAAGGTCTTTGGGCAACAAATCAGCAAAGTCAGATAAGAGTTGTTGCCCCTGAAGATTTGAGTCTAGGTCTATTATATCGCTTTCACAAGGAAGCAAAGCATAAACCACGTCTCTGTGCTTCATCTCGTTCAAAATTTGGACATAGAAAGTAGCGTAGAGTTATTGGTTACCAAATTTGAAGGGGTTCCTTCTTGTCGGGGAGCTAATACGATGTTCCTCCCTTTAATGCTGAGGGTGTAGTTGTTCTTTCGTCCATCATGCATGACGTTGTGATTATATTGCCACGATCGTTCCAACAATACGTGACATGCGTCCATTAACACAACATCACACCATGCTCGGTCGTAATACTTACTGCCAATAGAAAAAGATAAAAGGCACCGCTTATCTACGGTTACCTTGCTCCCTTTACTTAGCCATGACAACTTGTAGGGTTTTGGATGACGATCCGTCTTCAACTATAGCTTTTGAACAACTTCTTTGGATACAATGTTTTTACAGCTTCCACTATCAAAGATCATCTTGCAAACTTTGTTCGCAACCGTGCAAGTTGTGTGAAAGACGTTGGTTCTTAGTCAATCATCTTTAGATTCTCCTTAAGGACTAGTAGACTCTTGTGTATCACGAGAGTCTCATGACCATCGTCATAAAGAACCTCGTCATCAATATCGTCGTTGTAAATCAGCTCATCAATCTGTTCGGGTTTATCCTCCATGCCTTCCTCAAGTCTTGTTTTTTTTTTTTGATTTAGGGATTTTTATAATTCGAAGCTCGATGTCATTGTTCACCACATCGAAAGCACTTGATAGGGGCTTTAGGGTTATCTTGTGGTGGCTGTTGGGAAGGGTGCGGCTCCTTAGGGTGAACGACTTGATTATTTTAATTGCTCCTAGTTGCTAGTCTTCAATTTAGATGTTTTTCAACGATCAAGGCTCGTTGATAAGCCTCCGAAACGGTCTAGAGTGAGTGGAGGCTCAAGGAATCTTGTAAAGACTGATGTAATCCCCCTAAATATCGTGCTATTGTTTGCTCCTCGGTCTCGGACTGATCGTTCTGAGCAATAAGCTGATAGAATTCTTCCGTATAGTCGTCAACGGTTCTAGCTCCTTGTCACAATGTATGGAGTCGTTGAAACAACGTTTGAGCATAGCCAAAGGGAAGAAAGTGGGTTCTCATTAGTTTCTTCATTTTTTTCCCAATCGGTGATTTTGGATTTATCTTGTCTCTCTCGTGATCATCGAAGTTATTCCCACCATGCTAAAGCTCGGCCTTTTAACTTGATAACGACCAACTTTACTTTAATGTGATCATGTACTTCCTTATATTCGAAAAACTTCTCTACTTCATTGATCTAATCAACAAAACCTTTTGCTTGTAATATGCCAAAACAATCACGAAGATTAACTAAAAAACCAAATTCCTCTTGACCATGGTGTTCCCGGTATGTAGTACGATGGTGATACGAGTTCTCAAAAGTAGACTCATAATTACGATCAAAGATCTCACAATCTTCAAAATCCCGCGTTGTTAGACGCTGGGTTAATTCTGCAAGCAAATCCTCAATCATCATTACATCCTGGACGTTACGATCATGGTGTTGGGCTTTCCTCAATTGGAACCTACCTATTGCGACCACGACCAAGTCCACGACGACCCTCTATTGGATCTTAATGAGCTCTGATACCAACTAACGCCGGACAAAATATAGATTATTTTGGGGCATAAAGTTTTAGAGGGATTAAGGAGACAACAAGAGAGAAATAATGAAATAAGTAGCCGAAACTAGGCTTAAAACCTTATAGAGAAAACAAGAGCGAGGATAGAAAAAAAAAAAGATGTAGTCGTAACGTGGCTTAAGCGAAGCAAATTGATTTAATATCCAAAAAAACTTGTCCTAAACATCATCTAAGCATAAGTTTATATAGCTCTCAAATCTCTTAAAAAAATCTAAACGGAAAATTAACCAACAAGACTTAGTTCCCTAAGATTAAGGACAAGGCCAAATATAATTAAGACAATTAAATTTAATAAACGGATAACTAATTAAAAAAACCCAAAAGATGTAGATCCAAATACTTTGGAATCCCTCAGGCAGCAAACCCTCTTCTTATCTTCCTCTTCAACAACACAACATCATCATCTCCCAAACGTTGGCAACTCTCTCCCTCTTCCAACAGGAGAAGTTAGTGTCATCATTGGTCATCA
This sequence comes from Zingiber officinale, assembly GCF_018446385.1. Classification (NCBI taxonomy): domain Eukaryota; kingdom Viridiplantae; phylum Streptophyta; class Magnoliopsida; order Zingiberales; family Zingiberaceae; genus Zingiber; species Zingiber officinale. The sequence continues at coordinate 34,640,769 of NC_056001.1, forward strand.
TAGAAGCGATCACTGTCATCCTCTTGAGAAACGACAATGATGCTGTAACCGGCAGCATGGAGGAAAAATCATAGCTGGATCCTTGTGATCCGAACCCTTAGGGATCCTTGTTTAATGAGGTTGTTGTTCATACAACGACCAGTTAAAGGTTTGATTGGCTCGAGAGTTTCGTATAAATGAAATACCTTTTTGTCTCATTGATCAAAGGAGAATTGCAAGGTCTATTTTATTTTATTGGATTTCTATTTTAGGTTGGGTTGTTTAGTTTAGAAATGGAAAATAAATAAATAAATTCATTATTCGATAGTAATTGATGTCATATAGGAATTGGGAATATATCGAGGTAACAAGATAAGATTTGATCCATTGACTTCGTGTTTTTGATAATTTTCAATTTTATGTTATTATTATTATTGGATATCTATTTTGAGTTCTGTTTTATTTTTATATTGTATTTGTAGATACTTGTTCGAGTGGAGCATAGTGACTTGCTCACACTCAGCTTTTTGGCTATACATAAAGTTGGGTAAATCTATCCTTTGAAAATAATTGATTTTCTATTATCTTCACATGTGGGCTGATATGGGAATTAACATGGGAAGAATTGTTTTAAAAAAAATCAAAATGAATACTTTGAATTACTCTTTAGTTACCTATTGTTGTGCTGGACCTTCATGCTACTTGATGATCTAGATGTATATCCTTGTATTTTTATATTGTATTGATCTTATTTGCAGGTCCTATGATAGTATCTAATTAAATTAACATGATTTATGTTTAAAAAATGGATTTAGGTTGGTCATTAAGATTGACCGATAAGATGTGAACTTAGAATAAAATAATTATGGTAAAAAGAATTAAAGTAAAATAATAGAGATATTAAATGGAGAAAAAAGAAAATACTAAAAAAATAAAAACTTAGCCCAATTTTATATTAGAGTACTTGACCGTCTACATGCTAGCGTGGTTAGTATTTATTTGCATTGATGCTATATTGTTGTATTCAACTAGTGTGGGGGCTTTTAGCCCATATGCTGGATGACATTATTATAGTGTAAGGACACTGACTTCAATGATTTACTTCTTATTAGATTTATTGATAGTTGACTTACTAGAAGTTTATCATGGATGACATTTATGCATGTTGATACTTATATCATTAGTGACAGTCATACATGATGAGTAGATTATGATAAATTAATATTATTTTAATGGTGATAAAAGATAATAATAATAATAATCTAGAAATGATAATGTACCTCTAAATATTGCTAAATAACTAAAATGAGAATAGTAGTTGACTATAGATATAGTTAGATGTATATCCATATATGTATAAGCCAAGGTTTAAAATTTCGACCCGTGCTGAGGTTTCGGTCTCAGACCGGAACGATACGGTTTCGGTATCTATCGTGCCGTGCCGATACAGCTTTGGTATTTTTTATTTATCTATAGTAATTATAAAATAAATATGTTTATTGTATATATAAAAATAAGTTGTATATTGATTTATTATAAGTTCTCAATTATTGAATAATTTAATATTATTAGAAAAAATAATTAAAAAAAATTATTTAAAGAGAATTGATATATTAATAATTCAAATTAAAATGGAAATATTTATAATAATAATAATGATAATAAGTATATAAATTAATACAAGATATTACTTTATATTAATAATAATTATATAAATTAACTATTTATTCATTTAATTAATTATTAATTAAATAATATATATTTTAAATAGTAAAAAATATCAAGTAAATTTTTTTTTAAAAAAAATATCAGAATATAAATATAATTTCTTAGAATTTTTTAAAATCTTTTAGAATTTTTTTGAAAATTTAAATGAAATTTAAAATAATAAAAAATATATTAGAATATAAATAAGAATTATTATATATTTTTTAAAATTTTTAAATGAAATTTAAAATATTATTTTTTCAGAATATTAATTAATAAAATTTATTTAATTTATTTTAAGTTCCAATATATTTTTTATATATTTTATTAGGATAATTTAATTAGGATTTATAAAAGGCTCATAGAAATATCACACATCTTCCTTAGGAATTCTTTAAATTAATTAAATAAAATAAATAATTATTAAAAACAGAAGAAAAAAAACTCGCGGCAGTACGCGAGATCGCGCCGCGATGATCGCGCGGCACGAAACGACATTTCAAACGTTGGTATAAGCTAAACTTAAAATTGTAATATGAGATTATGACTTACTTTAATTTCTTAATCTCCTAAACAAGATTAAAATTCATGCACTTGTTTTTTAATTACTCAATAAATTTGTGTTTACTGTTTGCTTTCCTTGACTTATAGTATTACCGTCATATACACCCTTTTGATATCATAGTTATTTCAACTAGATTATAGAGTTGGTCAAAAATCTTGACCCGCTAATTCATAATTTGTTTTATTTCGATGTATTTTCGTTCTATTCGTTCGATCTTTTGTTTTATACGATTTTGTTGTAATTGTAGTAATAGATACATAAATAAATATGTACACATTTATTGAATTTCTTGGTTGTCCTATCTAGATGGCTCTTGGTTCCCTTTTATTATAGTGTCACTAAGTGAAGTATCTCATGGTAAGTGGAAAATTACACCCCCGAGGCGTGACAGTTTTAGTTGATAACAGAGCCTGATTCTGATTTCTATTCACCGGTTTCTTATTTTTGGATTTTATTTTTATCTGGATTTTGTATTTTTCAAACATAAGGATTATGCACAAGTTTATCAATGACAGAGGTTGTGGGCCATAAATTGCTAAAATTATGGTAGCAATTATGGCTGAGATTTCCAATTCTAATTTACCATAATTTGTGTATTGGCTGTATATATTCTTATCTAAAAAAGATTAGCAGTAATTACCATATATATTCTTACCTAAAGTAGATTAGCAGTAATTAGTGTAATTGTTGTAAATATTTTCTTGTCTAGAATAGTTTGTACAACAATTCTTATTTAAAGGAAAGATCATCAAAGAAAGTGGCATTCAGCCATTTCACCAAATCTTGTCATGGTATCAGAGCCAGGATCTGAAATTCATAACTGAATCTTCGAATCTTTGTCAATTTCTTTTGCCTCTGTTTTACAGAGTTTTTTTGTTTGCTTTCATTTTTTTGGGTTGATTAATTTTTTATCAACAACTTTGACTTTAAGATTTCATTTTGTTTGGAAGAATGTGTGAAATTTTTTTTGGAAGAATGTCTACAGAGACTTTATAGGAAAGAATTATGTAGCATGGGAATTTCAATTCAGAATGTTTCTGAAAGGGAAGGAGCTTTAGAATCATATTGACAGGTCTGCTCCTACTCCTAAAGAAGGTACAAAATTTAGTCAATGGGAGGCAAAGGATGCTCGAATCATCTCTTGGGTTCTAGGTTCTATTGAACCTCATATGGTGAACAATTTTATTCCTTTAGTATAGTTAAGGAGATGAGGGATTATCTGCAACGCATATATCATCAAGATAATACTGCAAGACAATTTCAACTAGAACTTAAGATTGGTAACTTTAGTCAAGGTAATCTCCCTATTGAACAGTATTATTCCAGATTTATTAATATATGGAGCAAATATTTTGGTCTTATCTATTCAAAGGTACCTAAAAAGGCCTTAGCCAGCCTTCAAGCAATTCATAAAGATAGTAGACGCGATTAATTTTTGATAAAACTGAGGCCAAAATTTGAAGTTGCACGGGCTGGATTACTGAATAGAAATCCCGTCACTTCCTTGGACATATTGTCTTGCAAAATTGTTGCATGAAGAACAAAGAATGGCTACACAAGCTGTTCTAGGTTCGTCCAAGGAGATATCTGAGGCTGTTAATGTTGCTTATGCTGCTCAAGGGAAGAACCAAGAAAAGGGACAAATGCAGTGCTATAATTGCAAAGAGTTTGGGCATATTACCTGTAATTGTGGTAAGAAGTTTTGCAATTATTGTAAACAGAATAGACACATTATCAAGCAATGTCGTACACGCCGGAAAATCGACGAGGCCAAGTTTTTCAGACTCCTATCTCAGACCCTACCACTATCAGTTCTACAGTCACAATTGCTGGCACAAATCAATCTTTTGCTACTCCAGAAATGGTCCAACAGATGATCATCACAGCATTTTCTACTCTTGGACTTTATGGTTAAGGTAAGATTATTTTTTCTCTTTGGTTTCTTGATTCTAGGGCATTAAATCATATAACGGGATCACTTGATTGGTTGCATAATCTTCAGAGTATACTGGTAAATAAAATATTCTGATTGCTAATGGTAGTAATCTTCCAATTACAACCATTGGTGATATTGAACCTTCCTTTCGTTAAGTATTTGTCTCTCCTAAATTGTCTACTAGTTTAATTTCTGTTAGGCAGTTGGTGGATAATAACTGTGATGTAAATTTCTCTCGTCATGGTTGTCTTGTGTAAGATAAGAGGTAAGGGAAGGTGATTGCGAGGGGCCTAAAGTAGGCATATTATTTCCATTACAATTTATTATTCCTAGAACTTTGTCTTTGACTTCTATTATTATTGAAAATAAGGCTACGTTTGGTATAAACGATTGGGCCATCCAAATAATGTGATATTGTCTCATTTGATGAAGCATGGTTTTCTTGGCAATAAAAATCAGTGTTCTTCCAATAGTTTATCTCTTGATTGCTCTGTTTGTAAACTAGGAAAGGGTAAAATGTTACCTTTTTCTACTTATGGTACTCGTGCTAATACATATTTTGAGATTATTTATACATAGTGATGTTTGGGGTGTTACTCCTATCATTTCACATGCGCAGTATAAATATTTCGTGACATTCATTGATGATTATAGTCATTTCACATGGATATATTTTCTGCGTACCAAAGATGAAGTGTTAACTGTTTTCAGAATTTTTGTGGCTTATATTGAGACACAATTTTCCACCTTCGTTAAGATTTTACAGTCTGATAATGGTGGTGAGTATATGTCACATGATTTCCAAGCTTTCCTACAACAGAAAGGCATTATATCTCAATGATCATGCCCTTATACCCCTCATCAGAATGGGGTGGTTGAACGGAAAACCCGTCACTTACTGGATATGGTTCACACTTTACTCTTAGAGACATCAATTCCGCCTAGATTTTGGGTGAAAGTTCTGTCAACTGCGGTTTATCTGATTAATCGACTACCTTCTCAACAATTGAATTTTGATTCTCCTTACTTCCGTCTTTTTTGTACACAACCTGATTATCGTATGGTACACACTTTTGGATGTGTTTGCTTTATTCACTTACTTTCACATGAACGCCACAAGCTTACAGCTCAATCAGTAAAGTGTCCATTTATAGGATATAACACTACTCACAAAGGATTTCTATGTTATGATGCTACCAATAATCGATTGGGTGTTTCTAGAAATGTGATTTTCTTTGAACTTGAGTACAATTTTCAACAGCAAGATCTCCCTTCAAATGGTGTTCTTCTTCCTAGCTTTGATGATGTATCTCCCTCCGTTGAGCGTTTTAAACCTAGTTTTGTCTATCAACGACGACATCCCCTATCATCGCAAATCCTACTTGACTCTGATCCAGTGCCCATTTTAGTGGCTCCTCGAAGATCTAATTGTTAGTACCCGAGGTAGTTTTGATGTGGTCAACCGAGTTAAATTAGGTCATGTGTTTATTTGATGCCTTGTGTCTAAGTGTGTAGGAACTTAGGAGCACAGGAAGTCGAGCGAAAGATGCAGCTAGCGAGAAGAATGACATGGGAGAGAGTCGACGGGCTTAGTACATCTGAGGGTCGAGGTGCTGCGGAAAAGTACGTCGGCGGACAAGAAGGAAGTGCGCAGCATTTCCGAGGAACGAGAAGCTGAAGCGGAAGCTTGCTCAAGGAGAAGGCTGGAAAATGAGTTTGGGTGAGCCCTATTCCGGATGACTGAAATCATCCAAGCGAACGAAGCCAGAACGGAGGAGAACCGGACAGTCAACAAGATGCTGACTGCCCGGACGCCCGGACCCTCGGGCATAACCTAGGGCGCCTCTTCGACGCGCCCTATTTGGCGACTGGTCAACACAGCGCTCGGAGCTGTTCCATGCACCCATACCACTTGAGTTTTATCTGTTGCGCAACACTGTTGCATCGTGGATAAGTTTTATCCACGCCCAGGCGCTTGGACGCATTCCGAGCCCCCGGAGCTGCCACGTCAGCAAACGGTCAGATCCGACCAGCAGGCTCTAAATAGAGCCCTGCTCTCAGTAGTTCAGACAATCACTTGCACAAGAATTCAGCTTCTATTCTACTACTTTATTTACGAGCTGTCAACATTGAAAGAGGTCACTCCACCCGAAGGAGATCTTAATAGTGAACTTTTCATAGTCTTGGATTGGCAATCTTCTTATTGCAAACTAAATAAATCTCTGTGCCTTTTTATACACGTGTTTTTATTATTTCAAAAGATCGAAAAAGGTCTATTTCTATTTCAAGGCAATTCATCTCGTCTTGCTGGCCGATCGAGGATCAACAATTGGTGTTAGAATCAAGCTCGCTTCAGAAGGATTAATCGTCATCCGAAGCAAAATAAATGTCCGGATCTAGCATCTACCCACCGAAATTTAAGGGAGATTTCGCAACATGGAAAAAGCGTATAGAAGTATCCTTCAAGATCGATTTTGAAATATTACTAATTATATAATACGGCTTTGTAGTACCTACGGATCAGCACGGAGCCGAGAAAGAAGAGTACGACTTTCATCTGCTTAGTGTTCTTCCACCCTAGGAGGTCAGCCGAATCGGAAGTTACGACTCTACCAAAGATTCCCGGGAAAAATTCCTGGAACTTCATGAAGGTACTTCAGAAGCCAAACTAGCAAAGCAGGACATCCTTCAAAGCCAACTAATGAACCTCCGGATGAACAAGGGAGAGAAGGTAGCCCAACTCCATGCAAAGATAAAAGATCTGATCACCAAGCTCAACAATCTTAAAGAAAAGGTAACAAATCGTGACTTCTTAAGGTACGCACTTAACACTTTTCCAAGAACTCAAGAGTGGTCAGCCTTAGTAGATGCTTACTACATCTCTAAGGACCTCGAGGCAAGTACTCTTGAAAATTTATTTTTCACTTTTGAACTTCATGAGTCTCGTGTAGATTCTCGGGACTGAAAATCAAACAATATTGCTCTAAAAGCCAAGAAGGACGAATCAGACGCTAGCACTTCCCTCGACGATGATGAAACAACATATATGTTAAGGAAATTTAAGAAATTTTTTAGAACTAATAAATTTAATCAAGTGCAGGCAAAGAAAAGAAGAGCAAGGAAGATAAGATGCTATAACTGTAATGAAGAGGGACACATCAAGGAGGACTGCCTAAAGATGAATAAGAAGGATAACAAGAAAGAACCAAGTACAATAACAAAGCACAAAACCTTAAAGGCGACTTGGGACGAGTCGTTAAAAAAATATAATTTGGAGGAGTATGCCGGACTTGCACGGATGACAAGTCACTAGGAGGTGAGTATAGACGAAGGGGGAGGCTCCTCAGAAGAAAGCTACAACAAGGAGGAAGAAACAAGTTTCAGAGCAGATCTGATAAGTAAGGTATGTTTACTACCTCCTGACCAATTATATTAAGGTATTAAATCCATGAGTAGATCTTTATATAAACTTAAATCTAAAAATAATAATTTGAAAAAGGAAATATTAGAATTGAAAATAATTTTATCAAATACATGTCCCTTAGAAATGTATTTTAAATTAAAGGATGAATATGAAAAATTGAAGGACCAAATTAAAAAATCAAAAACTTTGCATGTGTAAATCAAAATACTTGAAAAAATTATAGAAGCCTAAATTGGTATCTTAAATATCATAAAGGCCAAATTAGAAAAGTATCACAAAAATATGTATTCAAGAAATTTCTTGTTAACCCAGTAGGTAAAAATTTATTTTGGGTCCCCAAATCTTGCTTAGTCTAAATAAATGATTATGCATATTTTATGTTTAATAATATTAATTTCATTTGCATGCTTACTCTTAATATTTATTTCTAAAATGTTTTCCTCTATTGCCAGAATGAAAAATCTCTTAGTATGAAATTTTTCAAAATTTTTAATTGATTAAATATTTTTTATTGAAAAATCATAATTTAAAATTCTTCAGATATGTATTTTGACAAACCTAATTTTTCGGAGAATTACCATTATATTTTGAATAACTAGAGAAATCAGCCCAATTTTTAGATCAATAATATTATTTTTAAAATATTTATTTTTGAAAAGAATTATGCCCATTTTAATTTTTTTTTTACTATCTTTCTGTTTGAAATTCTATCCAAATTTTTTACAATGATAAAATCGTTGAATTTCTGTTCGAAAAAATTTTTCTATAGATTTTTTTAAAAAATAATAAATTTTCTATGGATTAAAATTTTATACCGAAAACCTTATTTTTAAAACTGAAAAATATCAAAAACTTATTTTTGAAAAAATTAATTTTTTATCAGTTAGACATTCTATTCTTAATACTTCGAAAAATTTTGGAGGATTTATTTGAATAAAAATAAATGTTTTAAAATTTAACTTGCAAAACATATGTTTCTATGTGAAATAATTTGTTTGTGCTAAAACACTTATAAATTTTTCGTGAATTTATTTTTTTCATATTCACATACTTCTATTGAACTTTAAGAAAAATTTCGAAATTTTTCGAAATGTTAAACTTAGTTTTATATTATATTTGCAAATGTGACTATTATATCGTGGAAATTCAGATTTTTGGAAAAATATTTTATAAAAAAATTTTACATTGAATTATGATGCCTTAACCCTTAGAAAAAGCTTCAATTGTTTTTTTTAACTTTGTTTTTCCTTGATTTTATTTTTGCTATGATCAAAAAGGGAGAATGAGAGATGAGAGCTAAGTCTAGGGGGAGGTTATACTTGTAATTTTGTAGTTTGCAAAATTTCAATTTTAACTGTTATTTTATTCTGTGTTTTTACTATGTCTTTTCCCTAACTTTAATTCGGGTTGATGCACATTAAAAAGGAGAGATTGTTAGTACTCTGAGGTAGTTTTAATGTGATCAATCGAGTTAAGTTAGGTCATGTGTTTGTTTAATGTCTTGTGTCTAAGTGTGCAGAAACTTAGGAGCGCAGGAAGTTAAGTGAAAGACGCACCTAGTGAGAAGGACAACACGAGAAAGAACCAACGTCGGTGTGTCTGAGGGTCGAGGTGCTGCAAAAAAGTACGCTAGCAGACGAAAAGGAAACGCGCGACATTTTCGAGAGATGAGAAGCCAGAGGGGACGTTTGCTCGAGGAGAATGCCGGAAAATGGGTTTAGTGAACCCTATTCTGGATGGCCGAAATTACCCAAGCAAACGGAGTCGGAACGGAGGAGAATCGGACAGTCAACAAGATGTTGACTGTTCGGGCGCCCAGACCCCCTGGGCACAGCTAGGGCGCCTCCTCGACGCGCCTTGTTTGGCTATTGGTCGACATAGTCCGGGCGCTCGAAACTGTTCCAGGGGCAGACCATTTGAGTTTTATCTATTGCGCAACACCGTTGCATCGTGGATAAGTTTTATCCACGCCTAGGCGCCCGAACTCATTCCAGGCACTCAGAGCTGCCACATCAGCAAACAGTCAGATCCAACCAGCAGACTATAAATAAAGCCCTGCTCTCAGCAGTTCAGAGAATCACTTGTACACGAATTCAGTTTTTGTTCTACTACTTTGTTTGTGAGCTGTCAACGTTGTAAGAGGTTACTCCGCTTGAAAGAGATTTTAATAGTGAGCTTTTCATAGTTTTGGATTGACAATCTTCTGATTGCAAACTAAGTAAATCTCTATCCTCTTTCTTTTATTAATTAGTTTATCAATTATTTTTTATACAAGTATTTTTATTATTTCAAAAAATAGAGAAAGGTCTGTTTCTATTTCAAAGCAATTCACCCTTTCTTGCCGGTCGATCAAGGACCAACACTAATCATATCAATTGTCCTCCTGATAGGTATGGTTTTTCTGCTATTTTAGTTGATATTACAGTTCCTTCCTCTTATTCTCAGGCCACTAAACATATATGTTGGGAGAAAGTTATGCAAGAGGAACTTCAAGCTCTTCAAGAGAACCATACTTGGGATATTGTTCCTTGTCCCACTGGTATTAAACCCATTGGTTGTAAATGAGTATATTCTATTAAGCTGAGATCTGATGGCTCACTTGATCAATACAAAGCAAGGTTGGTGGCACTCGAAAATCGACAAGAGCATGAAGTTGATTATGAGGCATTTGCACTAGTAGTAAAAATGACGACGGTGTGACTTGTTCTAGCTATTGCTGTTTCTAAGGGCTGGTCATTACGACATATGGATGTCAAGAATGCCTTTTTACATAGGGATTTTAAGGAAGCAATTTATATGATTCCACCACCAGGATTATTTTCTACACCCTCTTCTAATATTTGTAAACTAAAAAAGTCACTCTATGGTTTAAAACATGCCTTGCATGCTTGGTTTGATAAGTTTCGATCCACGCTTATTCGCTTCTCTTTTGTCCAGAGTCAAATATTATTCCTCTTTGTTTCTTTGCAAGACTGCTAAAGCAATTGTTTTGCTCCTAGTATATGTTGATGATATCATTATTACAGGGACCGACTTTGAATTGATTTCTCAACTTCAACAACGCCTTCAAAGCTCTTTCCATATGAAAGACCTGGGTCCTTTATGCTATTTTTTAGGCCTTGAAATGAACTCTATAACGGCTGGTATTTTCTTAAATCAGCATAAATATATTCAAAAGATAATTATATTGGTTGGTCTTTAAGATGGTCAATCTGTTGATACTCCCTTAAAGTGAGTATTAAATATTAACATGATGAGGGTGATTTTCTTCCTGATCCCTCCTTATATAGACGTTTAGTAGGGAACTTGAATTATCTAACTATTACTCGGCCTGACATTTCTTTTGTTGTCCAACAAGTTAGCCAATTTATGCAAGCCCCTTGACACCTTCACTTGGTTGTTGTTCATCGCATTGTTCGCTATTTGCAAGGTACTTCTACCAGAGGTCTTTTCTTTTCTATGGATTCTCCTATTCACTTGGTTGTATATAGTGATGCTGACGGGGCTGGTTGTTCTAATACTCGATGTTCCATTACTGGCTGGTGCATGTTCATTGGCAACTCGCTCGTCTCTTGGAAAAGCAAGAAGTAAGATCAGGTGTCAAAATCATCCACTGAGTCTGAATATCGTGCTATGCCCTTTGCATGTTCTGAGATTATTTAGCTTCGAGGACTGTTGGGTGAGCTTGGGTTTCCTCAAATGGAACCTACTACGGTTCATGCGGATAATATTAGCGCTATCCAAATTACAGCTAACCCACTGGTTCATGAGCATACCAAGCACATAGAAATGGATTGTCACTCTATTCGTGAAGCATATAATGCCCATGTCATTTCTCTACCTCATATCACCATTGTTCAACATACATGTATTTACTAAAGCTCTCTCACGACAACGACATCATTTTCTGGTTACCAAATTGATGCTTTTTGATCATCCAACATCAATTTTAGGAGAGATATCAATGACAAAGGTTGTGGGCCATCAATTGCTAAACTTATGGCACTGAGATTTCAAGATCTAATTTACCATAATTTGTGTATTAGCTGTATATATTCTTACCTAAAACAAATTAGTAGTAATTATTGTATATATTCTTACCTAAAATAGATTAGTAGTAATTAGTGTAATTGTTGTAAATATTTTCTTGTCTAAAATAGGTTGTACAATAATTCTTATTTAAAGGAAAGATCATCAAAGAAAGTGGCATTCAGCCATTTCATCAAATCTTGTCAAAGTCGAGGTGTATTTTTGAGACATAGGATTTAGGAGTTCTTTTATCTCCTATTTTAAATATTTTCAATTATAATTGGTTATTAAAAAAAAATATTTGATTCTATTAGGAATTGCCACGAGGTCAAACTACTCGTGGTCGTGCCCGTGGCCATAGCAGTGATCATGATCGTGGTTGTGGGTACACATAAGCATATGTCTGCTGCTCCGGAAGTTAATCAGGGCATGGATAATGTACTTATCTCCGTCTCGGAGACATTATTAGAACCTCAGTCCAATCCAAGAGCTGTTGGTCAGTCAAGTGGGCAACCTACAGTAGGCCCTAAGAAGAATCTTTGGGGAGTACCTATAGCCAACCCAGACACCCCTACAGATATAATTGTGGACAAGGCATGTATTCCTTGGAGACACCAATCCTTGGGAAGCACATACATGACCAGAGGATATTGAATGCACTTTTGAGTATATGGCCTGTTTAGATATAGATAAGTTGAAATTAGCTACCTATCATTTTGGAGGTGAGACTGTTACGGTCTTTGGAGATCGGACTATCTCTTGGCAGTTATTTAGAGAGACATTTGAGAGATAGTATTTTCTTGTATCATTTTGTATTGCTCGACGTCAGGAATTCATGAGCCTCAAGGAGGGTGACAAAAGCGTGATGGAGTACAACGTTAAATTTAGCTGACTTGCTGAGTTTTGCCCTATGGTAGCTCAAGATTATATGATCCATTCTTCACTTTACACGAACTTATAATATACATTTGGATCAGGAAGTCTCACGAGAGAGGGAAGCTATATGGTAGCTCGAGATTATGATCTGTAAGCACAGGGACTTACAATATACATTTGGATCAGGATGTCCGGATTTTCTATTAGTACCTATTGTGAGATTTTCTAGACTATGAGTTTTGCCCATATATTGTAAGTCCCTGTGTAAAGTCTTGTGAGACTTGTTGATGTAGTATATTTACATAGAGACGGTGAGTCATCTCAAATTTATGATCAATATAGCACTCAATCGAACTATATTTAGTGAGATGACTCAACAATAAATCTCACAAGAAAGGGAAGTTAGCTGTCAAACCTCACAGTCTAGACAACAAAGTCGAGGTAGTCAATCTAACTAGAGAGGTATCAATCCACAAAAGGTGACTAAGATATCACAAGGATTTGCTCGCCCACCTTTACCACAACGAAGCCACATTGACACTATAACTTCGACGAGCATCTCGAAGTTACATGTGGTGCACGTAACCACACTTTTGATATCATAGTTGTTTTAGCTATATCATAGAGTTGCTTAGAGATCTCGACCTGTTGATTCTTTGTTTGATTTTTGTTTCAATGTATTTCCATTCTGTTCATTTGATACTTTGTTTTATATGATTTTGTTGTACTTGTTGTAAAAGATGCATAAATAAATAAATATAAATTTGTTGAATTTCTTGGTTATCCATGTCCTATTTAGATGGCTCTTGGTTCCCTTCTATTAGAATGTCACCAAGGCAGGTACTGTTGGTAAGTGAAAAATTATAACCCGGGCGTGACAATTATTCATGTGAGGATCTAAAACTAAATGAAACAACATGGTGTACATACTTAAAACCCTAAGAAGAGTGTATGAACTGGAACATTTTTTTTAAAAAAAGGTGGTATGTGAATATTTCAACAAATTGACAAATAAAAACAATCTTGATACGTTGGATAATTTATCAAAGATAAGTCCATAACACCTAATCATAAACTGCATAATGATCATCACCCTATACCTAGGGAAGAAGTAATCTTCTTTGAAAACAATAACTAACATAGGTCTAAAATTGAGCTAGGAAATATCACATGTTAAGCTAGAAGCCCTGTTTTAATGACCGGCAAAACTCTAACGCATTTCTTAGTTTGTTGGATGAAAAAGAGGTTTTCTTTGACTCATATAGCACAACTCTAGCTGATAAGGAAAGGAAGGTTCACCCGTGGACCATGTGTTGATTACCACCCTATGACATGTCTTCAGCCAATTTCTATCATATATCAATTATTATAAATTTCCTCAGAGGTTGAAAAAAACTAGAACAAATTGGTAGAGAACATGTTGCCAATCATCATTAATGTTCTTAGATGTTAAACCAACTACAATAACTAAATTATGTGGGTCAATTCACAATATAATAATAACTCTGGGGATATTCAATTATTCACCCTTTGAATAATTTCATATTATCGATATTTCTATGACTAATGGTATTGCTCAGAACTCCAAGAAGGTTTCTTCCACAAACCCTAGAATAGAGCCAGCCTAGCCAAACAACAAATGACCCAATATACTAAAACAATGGCAAGCTGCATGAAAACTCCATATATCCAAGATGTTCCTCAAATAAGCTTGTCGGATTCCCATCGTTGAATATGTAACCAACCTGTCTTCTAATAAGTTCAACAGATTAAACAAATGAACTAGAGTTGTCAAGACTCATCATATGACTATAACTCAAAACACTCATTAGCAATCAGGTTAAACTCACAGCTGACCATTCTCCAAACCTCATCTATCAAAACACTCTTCTTGCATTAAGCCATGTAAGCAGTTATCCTCCCACATTTAATGTCAACCAAACTATTACACAAATATCATCCCCTATATCTCTCAATTATAAAACACCAAAAGTTAATGTAGTTAGCATTCACTCTTTCATTTAGGACACAGTGAGACTTTTGTTTGACTCAAGCCTTGGAGTGCAACCCCATCAAGGATATTCCTAGCATCTTTTTTCTTTACTATGTTTCAAGTCCAACAAACTTAACATCCTTCCACCTTTTCTCCAGTGCTGATAGAGCCTGTCATCAACAGACATCAACAGACTCTTCCCTTCTATCAATTTAATAACTTTAGACTCATAAATTTTCTAGGAATCCAATCTGCACTACAGGATCAAAGATCATGCATCCTCCATTTTGATTTCAGGATCCTTGTAACTTGAATCTACATCTTTCACAATTCTATCATTCCATTTCATTGTATTGATATAAGAATATCGACAAGGAGTGATATTTACAAAGACCTACAACATGATAAACTAGAGCATAATCAAAAATGAATGTTTGTATATTGAGGTACAATGGATTGTTTTGCAAAGGTGTGAAATTTTTTAGGAATAAATTAAGATATAATGAATTCTTTATGAAGGTACATTGATTAATTTATTTTGTTCATACCGTTAAACTATGGTAGATTTTTTATCCATTTAGAAAAACCAAATCAATGAAAACCCAATAAATTTAGCAAACATATTTATGCGCCTAGTTAATTTGAACTAGTCAAAAGAGATTACATAATAGTGGAGGAAGAAGACAATGATGCACATGTCTGATATTGAGGATGTGGTTCAGCTCTAGTACCACTTTATGCAACATGAGCAGATAATAACATGAGCTTCAGTTAACGATGTCAAAAAATTTGAAACGACAAGATAAATTCTACCAAGGTTGACAATCTCACAAGGTTTAGGCGCTTCAATTGGCAGTTGCATGAAAGATTAAGAGAATCTTTAAATAGAACTATTATATTATGAAATGGCAAATAAAGTAATTAAGACATTTTTGTAGGCCTTACAATAAATCAATCTCCTAGCTCGAAGTAAAAGGGATTAGGTTTGCTAGAAATACTAAAACCAAAAATAATATTTTTTTGAATTTGTTTAAAACTTAGATGATGTAAAAAATTATTTAGCAGACCAATTTATTCTTATAAGTCCAAATGATCGTACACTGTGATTTCAAATCCAATACAGTTGTATAACAAGATTTCCTAGAAAGACGTTACACTTCTACATGAAAATTGATAATTAAATTAACTAGTTTAACTAGTCAACTCACAAAGTGGTGGCTAATCTTTTATCAAACTTCTCTAGTTTAACCAGTCAACTCGCAAATTGATAGCTAATCTAGTTCACAGCTACACTAAGTCTGTGGTTATCAATGTTTCCTCTCCAAAATCTAGCCACTTTAATTTATCCCACCCTACCTCCTCATGCTTTACCATGCATGTTCATCTCTTCTGTAGCCCCTTGGTCTTGTCTATCCAAGTGTCCCAACTTAAGAGCAATTGTGGCACCTCCTCTTAAACATGACTTTGCTTTAGCTTCAACTTTACAAGCACTGAGGTAGTGTTTTCTGTAAACGAAGGAAAATAAAAAAGAGTAGCCCGGTACACAAAGCTCCCACCAATGCAGGGTCCCGAAGAAGGGTCAGACCACATTGGGTATATTATACGCAGTCTTACCTTACATTGCAAGAGGTTGTTTTCACAACTCGATTCCATGACCACGAGATCACACGACATTAACTTTACCATTATGCCAAAAAAAACCATGGTATTTTGTAGTTTCTTTTCAACACGCACACATTAAGCAACCCTAATGCATTGTTGTTGTTGATTTTTGTTTAGGATAATCTAGGTGTCCGAGCTTCACCAGACTAATCGTGGAAGTAAACATCTTCTCTTGGTTCATCTATTAGGTAAATTCAAAGCACATCTTATGCACACTCAGACGCTGATTTTTAGGATATTCGTCGGATTCAAACTTGGCCCTGTTATTGTGGTTGCTGATTTAAAAGCATAAGTTGCGAACTGTTTTCTACACAGGAATCGGACACAATCTCTAGCATAGCCCAGCAACAAATTTTCTCAAGAAACTTACTGGATTTCAATTTTGCAGAAGCATAACAAAAATGGAAAAGCAGATGACATTTTTGTTACATAAAAAAAGAAGAGAACCTTTTTTCTCTCAGCCTGAATGAGCTTGTTGGCCACGAATTCCGGCGTCCCAAATTCCTTCAGAGATGAAAGCCTGACCGGGCTCACCACCACCCCGATGTTGTTTCTCCCTTTCCCCTCCTCAAAAAGAGCCGTCGCCCCCGCCTTCTCCACCTATCACCAACCCAAGTCCACCGCATGAGATCGAAAGGAGAAATATTTCCGGAGTAAGAACGCAAGGAGAAAAGGGAAGCAAGAAGACCTGAATCCAGGACGACGGCCTCAGGACGGCGAACCCCTTATCCTGGTCCGTGAAGTACTCCAGAGACAGAAGAGAAGTGGCTGCCGGCGAGGAAGAAGAAAAGCTGAAGAAAAGGAGGTAAGGGAAGACGAAAGAGCTCCGTCTGCCTATACTCGTAGTGGCTGCGGTATGAGCCTTGGTAGCCGGAGGAAAGAAGTGCGGCAGTCTCACCAGATGTCGCACGGGTACCGGAGGAGGAGGAGGCGGAGCAGTGGCAGAGCCGCCGCACGGTAGCGAACTCCCCATTGGCACGCAAATTTGCGGATGAAACACCGAGGCAAAAAATTTAGGCAAATCTCCTGTGTCTTACTGAGTTCTGCCAAAAAAAAAAAAAAAAAAACCTTTCCTAAAATGTCCAAATAATGCTCCTTTAACGGCCAAAAGTATCCATCTTTTTCCTCTTCCTTGAACTAGCTCCTAAGTTGGAGTGTCACATAAAGTGTTACCGTGCATTTTAAATTTATCTGATGAACGGAATATGGAAGAACTGCAACGTCTACTCGGATTGTAAGATCTGATACGTATATTAAAAAAAAAAAAGTTCACTCCTAAAGCAAATTGAACTTCAAACCAAAATTATGAGAATCAGGAGTAGTGTTACATCCATCACCAGTTGAATCATCCATTGTGGTCTCACCACATCTCCTATTGATTCCATGCATCTTTGGCGCATCTCTTGTTAGGATCTATGGGCATGAATGGTTGGATAGCTAGAGAAAATGAATAGTAACGATATCTACAAATTCAAACTTTTTTACTCTTCTTACTCTAATTGATAACTTAGCAAAATCGTACAAAAATAATGAGCAATAAAAATAATAACGTGCAAGATTGCATACTATAATTATTAGCCAATATAGCAAGCCTGTGTTTCTATGTCATGAGTATACTAGTCGTTGTTGAGTGACTTTTGAAAGTTTATTATATTTCTTCTCTAAAAAAAAAAAAAAAAATCTTCACAATGTTTATATGAGTTGATTTGAATCCACCATTAATTGATTTGAAGCGCAAGTGGGTCTTATCATGACACCCAGCATCACTAGTAATTCAAAGTATGTGGGCATTCGGAAATACCCAACTTGAGATTTGAATCCTTGTTACATGAAAATCATCTTTATCACTTACCACTGCACCATGCCCCGATGACAACCTATTGTAGCCCTTAGATCATTCACCCACATGCATCATAACTTTATCATATTAATGACTTCTTTTAATTTTCTTATTGTATATTAATGAACCAAAGATTAGCATTAATTAATTAGTCATCTTCGATTGCTAGTGGACCTTAATCCATCGAGTTAACCAACTTGGCCTCACCAAGTTATGATCTACAAGTTACTCTAACACCACCTCAACATTTTTCATTCTACTATCATGTCTCCTTCTCTATGTCATTGATTGTCTTACCTTAATAAGAATGAACTATAAATTCGGTGTTACTTAGTTTATTTTTATCGAGTGTCTTGCTTAGCACTTTAAGCCATCCTCTACACTTAACCTCATTGAGTTGTAAGCTCTTTGAGCTCCATGTGTGTCGTGTCAAATTCCTAAATAATTTAAACACGCATATCAAATAAAATTGCAAGACTTAACCTAAAACTTTTTTAGAATCATTGAAACCTAACGTCAAATCTAACCATTTAAGGCACAATTACACCAACATCCTTGTAAGATTGGATAGTATATGTGTTTTTTATTCACTCGTTTGTATCCTTCTTGTTATGATGTATATGTGCTCGCTAATTGCTACCCTAATCGATGGTCTGTTGTATAACATTTCACCAATCTAAAAAGTCTGATGTTGTTCTAGTTCTTTGTTAAAACTTTAAGTTCTTACCTACAAGATAAGGACACTATCACCTAGCTAGTGATTTTCTTGTCGGTAAGGTTGTTCAACATTCATGTCCAAAAGTGCTTGATGAGCCTACACTGCTCAACGGGGATGCAATTTGCTACAATAAAACTTAACTTTATTTTAGTGAGGTGAAAAATCATTTCCAATACTTCACATTATGTGTTAGGACAAATGTGCAATGAATCATGTAGTCCAATACGAACTGTATATGCTTCAAGGCTGGCTTGCTTTCTATCCATGGGCAATGATATAACAATAAGATGTTTGGTAGATTAATCAATCATTCATTATTCCATTCTTAATTATGGCGTATTGTAGGATATTTTTCTCTAGTGAGGGAAAATTTAGGACATTGGCTATTGGGCAAGGGGCCGTGCATACTTTTAAATTTATCCTAATGATGGATAGAAATTTTATGTAGCAATCAATAGAAATAGTGATTATTTTTTTTTTAATGTTGACTTAAAATCATTCTAGTTAACTCTAATTAATATCAGTCAACTCATTGGATGAACACAGATAAATCTTGAGTCAACTCAAGACCATTTTAATCAACTTAATTTAAACCACCCAACTATTCAATAAAATATCTTAATTCATAGGCAAAAAACATCACTGCTTATTCCACTTGATTATTTAATAAACTAAAAAAATTACTCAACTTTGAACTTTTTCATTGACATTGGCCTAGAACACCTATTCCTTGGTCGATTAAACGCCTAGTGAAAAAAGTCTATCCAAAAACCTAAGATTGCATTATATTCACTTTTAATCTCTCATCTCACAATGCTCCTCGCCCTCGAGTCCTTGACAAGAGCTCTCCAAACTGGACCTTCCTTTGAGCCCTTCAATCTAGCTCTCTAAGCCATCAAACCAATATCTTCTTGGGCATATGTATCAAGCTCGACACTTGCCAAACCATGAGCTACCCACTCTATAATTATTGGACAACAGATTTTAGTTAGATTGACCTGTATTTTGATGCGTGCACGAAGTTTTGAAGGGACTCGATAGAGTTGATATGGAGGTCGTAGAGCTTGACATGGTGTAATAAAGGTGGTGTTGGTTTAATGGTATGATAGCTCAACCGTTTGTTAGAATTTGGAGAAGGATGGTACAGAACATTTGAAGACCATAGAATAAGGAGCATAGAGGCGGAAACTTAATTTATAATAGACAAAAGAAGGCAGATTATGTAGGCGAAAGGATGATATGTGGAATGAGCCAAAAGTTGGGTGCATCTGATATGTGCAAAGATCAGGGGAATTGTGTTTAACTTGCTTTCTTGTGCTCTCTTGTTGCATTTTGTAGCCTTAGTTTATAGTTTTCTTCCACACTTATTTATTTCCCTCATTCTCGCAAAAAAAGAGATTTTTCGCCTTCTAAACGATTGGAGAAAACTAATGAGCTTCAAGAATAGCTTGTTAATGCAATTGTGGTCCCTAAGTGGTCATGCTCGACCATTTGTTTTGATGTATTGAACAAATGATTTAAATTATTTTTTTTTATGTATATAATGTGCATGAAGTCTTTTAGAGACTTGGTTGAAAATATACAGAGACTTAGTGTGACCGAGGTTGATAATTGGCTGAATGACTTTAAATCACAAAAGATGGACGATAAAGGACTACAAGATGAAAGTCATCAAGCTGGTATTATTGACAACAATTGAAAGGAAACGAACTATATAGGTAAAGAGTAAAAGATGTCGCATAAAATGACTAGAGAAAGCTTAGTGCATTCAAAAGATTTACAATAACTTAGAGATAGCTTCATGGGCAAACAATAAACTTGGAACATGAGAAAGGATAATTTTTAACTTAGATAACGACTTGATCATTAAATAATTTTAGTAAATGATTCAATTAAGTAAAAGGAAGATTCAATCGATTGATGATTAAGAGTCGACTGAGTAATTGATGCAACTGAAAAGTCGATGAATAAATTATTTCTATTTATGGCTAAATCAATCGAGCAGTTGACTAAACTTGATTTAGTTGACAGATGACCTAATTCAGTCAACTAATGTCTCAATGATATTGATAGAAGATAGACTGTTGATTTAACAAAACTGGACTACAACTATCAGATGATCTAGGGGCGGGCCATAGTGCAATAATTGAAAATGGTGGAAATACCCACCTTGTTCCTCCGTTGAAATATATACTGCACCAAGATACAGAAATGTACTTCTATATTTCATCTGTTACAGAATGTACAAAATACAATACAGGTACAAGATAAATTAAAGCTAGAACCATTCGGCCACGCAAGTTGGATAGAATCCTGTGTCCGCTGCAATTACAGAGTTAGTTCGTAGTTCTTTTTGAACCTTCCTCCTCTCATAGAAGACAGAACAAGCAAGCGAATTGCACTGCACAGTGCTCTCTGGCATACAACCACCGCCGCCGCAATGCCTACATATCTGCATGAAACACAGCAATCAGTTCTACCACACCCGGAACCTGCATTTATTCAGCAACGACATACTGCCAGAAATGAGACATTGGAAGAATCTTTTTGGTCAAGTCGTGAAAAATAAAATTACAAATATAGATAAAACCGAGGGCAGTCATTCGAAAAATTGAATGGTATCTGCAACTACACTACAAAGTTAGGTATGTTAGTGTACTTCTGTGTGAGGATGAATCCTTACTTGGATATACTGAATAAATTTATTTTATAAATAAAATAAGGCAATAAATACTTACAGCAGTTAAATGTTGAATTTCTCTCTCCAACTTTGAAGTTTTAAGGACTACAGCTGTTGCAACAAATGACTTTTTCCCAAAGCATTTCTCGCACAGGTATCTGGAACTCTGAACCAAGTTGCCACAAAGACTACAATGTTTGGAGGAGTAATAGGTGTCTATCCTACTTTTTGCCTGTCCTTTACTAGTATTTCCTAGCACATTATAATCGGAATCTTGTGAGAACCGAAGATGGGATACAACTGATAACGGCGTGATGGGCCGTGGCATTTCAAGAAACCACTTGTTCAAATCAGCACCAAGAAGCCCAAACACTCTTTGCAGTGCAGGAATGATCTGTTTCTTGATATAATACTGTTCATTCAGCTTGAATGGAGAATTGAGGTCAAGAAGTTGATGTGGATCAACAACCATGTCAATTAGACGAGCTCCAGGTTCTCCATGAACTACAACATATGGTATACGCTCCCCGTAGCGTGGTTCTGATCGGGGGTCTGTGCTCATTGCCTTAAGAGCAACAATTGCTGCTGGTGGAAGGGAGGATCTTTGGGTACTATAAGTTCCTAGGTGTACCTCTTTTGCAAAAATAAAGTCCTGAAGAGACAGCCTTCCAGATAAGATACGTGTCCATTGGCGTTGTAGATAGGACTTTACCTGTAAAAATAGAGCTTAGAGATTAGATACCCAACAAGGATCCTAGGAATAAAAATCTGAGGGTTAAAAAATAAAAAGAGCACAGGAAATTAAAAATCGTACTATTAACATATCTCGTTGCTCAAAAATCAATCTTATGGACTTCTCCAATGTTTTTGCAACAGCTTGGCATGTGTCTCTACGTACAGTTTCTATACCCTTTGCATCAAACTTTGGACTTTGCTGATCAGGACTCTCATAACTATAACCAACATATCTCTTCTTTGTCAGGAGAAAGCACGGTTGATAAACCTTTTCTAATTTCAAAGTGACTGGATATGGGTTCATGGAAGTTACTGCAGATGCTATCTCATTTCCTATTCTAAATGCTTCTTCCAAATCACGGCCCTTTAATAGAACAAACATGCTAAAAAAAAATAACAAATGGAAACATTAGAACTACGAAATTTGGGCCCAGAAATGACTAGGATGTGTCTGATTCTATAAAAATGTACCTATCTGTATCACCATATATGACCCTGGCTTTCCACTTAGAGTGGTCATTTACAAATGAAATTGCTTCCTCAAGTGTCCTGCGACCACACTGTACAATGCTGTCAGCTAGTTCTGCACAAGGCATGCGACCACTATATCCAGCTGCAGTGTAACCATAAGTGACATTGGCTATGAGCTTCAGAGCAAGTTGCCTTGCATTAAATATCTGACATTAAGACAACTCAAATTATTTGCAGTTACAAGAAAACAGCATGATTGAAGCATGCAATTTTATTTACATATCATAGAAACTTAAATCCTGAATAATTCTGACAAACACCTGTTGCCAATATACCATGATGAGTTATACTGTCCTAGCCTTTATATTGTTGCAGATACACAATTGGTTGCCACCAAAACACATTAACGTTCCGAACCTAACTATTAGTTCCACTCAAGTGCGTTATTAACTTGATAGGTTATAACCATCTAATCATGTTTCTTACAATTAGTTATGGAACCTCGAAAGCTAAGTGAGACTGTGCCCAGCAGCTACGGGGGATACATTGAGTTTGAGCCAATTAAATTGAACAAATATAATACAATTGTGTTTTTATTAAAATAGAGGAAGAGAACAGAAAAGTCACAATTAAACAGTTCCCTGCTTTGTCCTCCCTATTTTGCTTCCTAACTCTGCCATTTTTTGACTTCCTTTTTTTTCTTCCCCTTGCCTTTTCCCTCAGGGTAAGAAGGATATACACAATGCCAATTGAGGCAATCAGAAGGTAAATTATCTTCAAAGATAGATCCATAAGGCCTTTCCCTTTCTCACTTCATCTCAATGGGCATCTCGCTTGTTCGGATTACAACTCCATAAAGCAATCACACTCAAGAGCAGCCTTTGTGTGAGGTGTGTAGCCTAAGGACAAGCCTTAAGTGCATGAATGTGTGGCACGGGAACCTACAACAGTGCCTCAATTTTGATCCTAGAGGCACTGGTGGATCATATGAAGTGTTTGATTTTTTAAGAAGTTTGTTGACTACGAGTGTATTCAGTTGATATTGTAAGAGTAGCTTGATGACCTTGTGAGTTGTGTTAATCATGTAAGCCAGACCATGTGTTAACTTATGGACCAATGTTATTAGTCGCTCAAAGAATTTTGATCTGATTTGGATGTATGAGGACTGTGACTCTCTGTGGTCAGTAGAGTGACCTGAGATTGTTTTAACTTTTAAGAGTGTCTAAAGTGACCCAGTTGACTGTCCGATCTTGATGTCATAATTTGGAGATAGTGGTTAATGAGGAATCACTTGGTTGCAAGCTTGAACTCTCTTGGTGTAGGGAAGGCATGGGAAATAGTATATTTGTGTTAATGGTAGTTTTGTGTAGTTTTTGGTGGAACTCAAAATTATAATGATATAACCACACTTTATAAGGGATAACTTCTCATACTAAACTGCATAATCTCTCACTCAAAACACGTCAAAAATAAAACCTGTCAATCTGAGATGATGGATATATGAGTGACATACAAAAAAATTGTACAACCATGGAAAGAATGAGAATACCCTTTCCAGAACTCGTTGAGAAGGCTTTAATTTCTTTATTGCCTGCTTTACCATTATTCTAGTTGATAATATTTCTTCCAGGAGTTGGGGAAGCACACCTTTACGAACCTGCAACATAAATAAATCAAAATAATTGAACATAAGATAAAGTTACCTAAGGTTAAAATTTAAAATTTTAACTGCAACAGTTTGGGACCCAAATAAAAATCATAGGCTATATTCAAATCATAAGCATTTTAATTTAGATTGTAGGTGATGTAATGTGATTAGGGCGGTAGAGATCAATTTAGACACATGATGACCTCAAAGGCAAAAAATAAACACATTGGAAATGTTGGGAGCTATGTTCAAACACATTGCATTTAACACAGCCCACACTTGCTATTTCTTCCGAGTATAGATTGTTTTCCCTAATTGAATAATAAAGTTTATAGCATGTACAATGTCATATACAAATAGAGAAGAGTATAAGTAGAAAGCATAAAAAGCTCACCTTTGATGGAACATACATGACTCCATTTGGAGCTAGGAGTTGTTCGTTTAGATTCTTGAAAAGTGCATCTGCTGAGTAAGAGCTGACACCAAGTACATTCGTTTTTGAAGGAAGAACTTTACCCAAGCAGGTAGAATAGCAGAGGTTATAAGCAATTATCATCGAAGGATAAAGAGACTGAAAATCCAAAATAACAACTGGATCTTGATAAAAATTAGATTCTGGCTCCATTACAAGGGGTAAGCATTCCATTGCAGGTTGCAAGGCCACCTGCATCATATAATAATCTTGAGTAATAATAATAAACAGATAAAGAAAAATCAATTCATCAGAAGACAGTTTACAAAGGCTAAAATGTAAGAGTATATCACAACGAACTGAATGGAATATTGCTCCCAAATGCATCCAAACGTTGTTGCACGTAGTCATTCTGCAAACTCATGATTTGGCACAATAATGAAGGTCAAATCTGTAGGCCTTATTATCAAAACAGATCGAACAGGACTAGCTAGAACTAAATTAAGACTTCTTTACAAGTAATCATAATTAAGTGAACTAGAAAGGTGCAGTCATTTACGAAATGGTTGAGTCCAACCATATGAGTCTAATGTGTTTTGATATGGTTGGCAAAGGTTTAAAGTTAGTTGTTATTAGTCCTGCTATGTGTGTGCAAGTGCAGATTGTGTTGACACTTACATTGCAGGTACAAATGGAAAAGTTGAATAGGTGTTGGCAGAAGTCCAAGAGTGGGTTAAGGTGGACTGCACATTTGGTAAAGGAAATCCTATAGTATGGAAAGTACAATTAGTTGTCGAAGCTCAAGTGAATCGAGATTGACTGGACACTTGACAAATGAAATTTTAGTAGATCAAGGAGGACCAGATACCTAGAAGAAGAGAAAAACCTGAAGGTTAAACCTCTTGGTCCATAGGTTAAGGAGGACTAAAGGTCGAAAGCAAGACCTCTTGGCAAAAGAGATATCTAATTGGATACTAAGCACACAAGAAGTCCCAAAACTAAACTCTTGACATGCGAGTTGTGAGAGAGATGTGAGATGTGAAATGTGAGAGAAAGGGAGTTGTATAATTGGACACGTGTAGTTCTATTTTTTTGGCGAGGACCTAACCAGGAAACAAGAAACAAGAGTTTCAGGATCAAACGCAATAAGTGAGTTGACTGAAGGTAGAAAGCTCGAGATAGAGATAGAGATAGAAAAGCTTTTATTCTAGTTGAGTTGACTGAATGGAATTGGTCAATTTAGTGATATTTGATTTTCAAATTATTGTAACTGTTAAACAAAATATTGCTTGAAGATAATCAGCAATTAGCAGTTGACTATATTGTTAAAACAATAGACTGATAACATAATCGCTAGAGGAAACAGTATGATCCAAAGGAATTGATCACGAATTAATCTAGATCAATCGACTGATGGCAAAGAAGAGTTGAACCAAGATCCAAGTAAACAGGATGCGATCCAATTGAAGCGATCATAAATCGGTGGATGCAATCTAGATGAGTTGACCAGATTGGAGTTGAGTCGACTGAAGGAGGATTAGTTGACTAGTGATAGGTGTTCAGTCAACTAAAGGTGATAATGGTCTAATAATAGTCGTTGCAGATAAAACAATGGATCAATTGACTATTAAGGATAAATGAGTCCACTAATAGTGATCATCCTCACTTTAAAGATAACGAGCAAAGGCACATCGAGAAGATATCAATCTCATACAAATTCAACAGCATCCATAACAACATATTGTGAGTCTACAACATTTGTTTCATTATCTTAGAGATTTTGTAGATTTTCGTTATTAGTTTTATTATCTTACGATTCAGTTTTAAGCTCAAGCCTTTAGCTTTAAGCTCCATATTCTTCAAATATATGCTGCTATCTTTATTTCATAGATTTTGATATCTGTTTTTGTAAAAGTTTAACTCCGCCCATGATGACCGGTCATGGCCGGTCCCAAGCCCGAATAAAGGAGGAGGGTTGCGTTAGGTTGCCAACCAGCGTCAAACTATGACAAATATTCAATGAATTAATTCATTAAACTATTGTGCTAATGTTAGGTTGTTTCCCGGAAGGAACGCGTTGCAGGGTTCGCGTTACAGGGTCCGACTGCAACGTCTCAGTGCTAATGTGCTACATCTCCAGAACTCGGGTGTAGTGATAAATATGCAAGAGTTCGCGTTACAGGGTCCGACTGTAACGTCTCAGCAAGGACCGCTACATCTCCATAAGAACTTGGGTGTAGTGTTAAATAAGCAAGAGTTCTCACACCATAGGTTAGATAAGAACAAATATGATAGGAAAACTAATAATCTAAGATTTGGAACATAGGAACTCTTACTGGTAAATCAATGGAGGTAGTAGATATGATGATTAGGAGAAAAATTAGTATTTTGTGTGTACAAGAGACAAAATGGACAGGTGAGAAGGCAAAGATGATAGAAAACTCAGGTTTTAAGTTATGGTACACTGGAAAGAGTAAAGCAAGAAATGGAGTGAATATTATTGAAGATAGTTTGTTAAAGGATGAAGTTGTAGGAGTAGTTAGAAAAGGGGATAGAATTATAACCCTTAAGATAATAGTGGCGAAAGAAACTATGAACATAATTAGTGTATATGCACCACAAGTAGGATTAGATGAAGCTACCAAATCAAGGTTTTGGGAGGACTTAGATGAAATATTACAAAATATTCCACTAAATGAAATGATTTTAATAGGAGGTAATCTAAATGAGCATGTCGGAGTGAAAAATGAGGAATATGAGAGAGTACATGGGAGTTATGAGTTTGGAACGAGGAATGAGGAAGGGAAAATTATATTAGATTTTGCGATAGCATATGACCTTATATTAGCTAATACGTTTTTTAAGAAAAGAGAAGAACACTTAATCACATTCAAAAGTGGGAATAATACCTCGCAAATTGGCTTTCTTATGGTTAGGAAGAAGGATAGAAAGATTTGTAAAGATTGCAAAGTCATCCCTAGAGAAAGCTTAACTACCCAACATAGGGTAGTAGTGTTGGATATACGCCTCAAACATAGTATCAATAGAAAGAAAATATATACAATTCCTAGAATTAAGTGGTGGAAGTTAAAGGATGGGAAGCAACATATATTTAAGGAGAAGATAGAAATACAAGCATTAGGTGAAATATACGATGACTCTAATACAACATGGGATAATATGGTATCAAAGTTGAAAATAGTAGCTAAGAGTATACTCGGTGAGTCAAAGGGACATGCACCACTAAATAAAGAATCTTGGTGGTGGAATGAGAAAGTACAAGAGAAAGTGAAGGAAAAACGAATAGCTTATAAGGAATTATATATTTGTAAGAACGAGGAAAACTTAAAAAAATATACAATAGCCAAGAAAGAAGTTAAAAAAGTAGTGAGTGAAGCAAAAAATGAAACTTTTGAACGGTTATATCAAAAATTGGATACAAAAGAAGGGGAAAGAGACATTTATAGAATAGCTAAAGTAAGAGAAAGAAAAACAAGAGATCTTAGCCAAATAAAATGTATTAAAGATTAATGTAATAGGGTATTAGTAAACGATGGGGAAATAAAAGAGCGGTGGAAGAGGTATTTTCATCAACTTTTTAATGAAGGTTTAGGTGACCAACTTAACTTAGGTAATTTAATTAGGTCAAATGAGCATAGAAACTTTAATTTTTATCATAGAATTCAAACTTCAGAAGTAAAACAAACTTTAAATGAGATGTACAATGGAAAAGCCGTTGGACCAGATGATATTCCGATAGAGGTATAGAAGTGCTTAGGGAAGCAAAGTATTGAATGACTTACAAAATTATTTAACATGATATTGAAAACGAAAAAAATGCATGATCAATGGAGGTTAAGAACTCTAGTTCCCTTATATAAAAATAAGGGAGATGTACAAAATTGTGCAAACTATAGGGGTATTAAACTAATGAGTCATACTATGAAACTTTGGAAAAAAGTAATAGAAAAAAGATTAAGGAAGGAGACCACAGTGACAGAAAATCAATTTGGGTTCATGCTTGGAAAATTGACAATAGAAACTATACATCTTCTTAGACAATTAATTGAAAAATATCGGGAGCAAAAACAAGATCTACACATGATATTCATTGACTTAGACAAAGTTTATGATAGAGTCCCAAGAGAAATTATATGGAGAATTTTAGAAAAGAGAGGTGTTAGCGTAACATATATTGAACTAATTAAGAATATGTATGAGGATGTAACGATCAGAGTAAAAACTTCAGGCGGAGTAACTAAAGCATTTCCAATAAAGATAGAATTACAAGGATCAGCTCTAAGTCTCTATCTTTTTACACTAATTATGGATGAACTCACTGCGCGCATTCAAGACACAGTACCGTGGTGCATGTTGTTTGCAGATGATATTATTTTGGTAGATGAAACACGTGAAGGAATAAATGCTAAACTAAAATATTGGAGGGAAACACTAGAAAGGAAAGATTTTAAGCTTAGTAGATTAAAGACAGAATATATGGAATTTAAATTTAACAATATTAGATGAAATGAGACAATTGTTAAGATAAGAGATGACGAATTGTTTGGAAGCTTTAAATATTTAGGATATTTGTACAAAACAATGAAAGGATTGAAAGAGATGTCTTACATATAAAGCATGATGGTTGAAATGGAAAGCGTCGATTATTTTATGAGAGCATAAAATATCTCTAAAACTTATGAGAAGTTCTATAAAATGATAATTAGATCTGTTGTGTTATATGACGTTAAATATTAGGCTATCACTCGAATACATAAGCAAAGATGAGAATTGCAAAGATGAAAGTGTTAAGGTGGATGTGTGGACATACGAGGATCAACAGAATAAGAAATGAGAGCATTAGAGAGAAAGTCGGAGTTGCATCTATTGAGGAAAAACTCCGAGAGACACGTTTAAGATGGTACGGACATGTACTTAGACGACCAATAAATGCTCCAGTTAGGCGATATGAAACTATGATAAACATGCATATCAAACGAGGAAGAGGAAGACCAAAAAAGACTTGGTTATCAACAATAAAACAAGATAAAATTTATTTAAATATAGATGATGATATAATAGGAGATAGAGTTCAATGGCGTAAAAGAATTCATACAGCCGACCCCACCTAGTGGGAAAAGGTTTGGTTGTTGTTGTCGTTGTTGTTTGTTTTTGTAAAAGTTTTCTCCTAATGGAAGGTTTCTGAGAGGAAAAAATAGTAGATTTTTTAAGGTCGACTCATCTTATATATAAAAAAAAATGAAAATCCCAATTAGCCTCATTGACTATCCTGGGTGACCGGCCCGATCACACGAAAATTTTCCACCGGCCATCAGGGTAAATTGGGAAGCGCACACGGCGGCCAGCCTAGAACTCCAAAAGTCCAGCATCCTTTGGTTACACCCTCATTTGAAGGAAAAATTTCTGCAAATACACCATAGCTGGGGTTTAAACAGCGGGTGTCTGGATAACAATCTGGATGTCCTACCGCGATACGATGGCCCCGGGGATCAAGTCGACTGATCTTATGAGTGCATAGGCCGTAGAGTGGGAGCCAAAGGTTCCAAAGCATGTAAGTCATTATGCCTTCTGCTCATCTTATTTTCACATTTTTCTACATTCACTAACTTGTATTTCCACTATGCTGATTATCACTTTTTTTTCATTGCATTAATTCCTGAAGACATTACATTTTTTTCTGATAAATTTGAGTTGTGTTTTTCTATTATGCATACTTTACTTTAAAAAATTAAAATGGTTTTATTATGTCATCATGCTTGATCTAAAAATTATATGGATGGTGATTAGTTTAGATTAAATTAGCACTACAAATAATTACTTATAACAAATCACCTGCATAGATCTATCATCCAACTACCTCCACCACAGTAGACCATCATGTTGTCACAGTGCTCTACTTTCACTCGTATAGGCAACTCCCAACAACTCTTTCTTCTTTCTCGCATGAAAGGCAACCCCATCCCAACTTCCTTTCTTTCCCAGAAAAAGCACCCCGATTGTCACTCCTTTCCCTTCCCCTTTATCAACCCTTTTATGGATAAAAGTAGGCATCTTTAGACTTCAAATATAAATTTAAATCCTTATTTTTTATTTCCAAAGCACTCTCTCTCTCTCTCTCTCTGTGTGGCGATGCTTTAACACTTGAATGGAAGTACAAGAGAGTTAAAGATGTTCCTGGGCAAGCATTAACACTGCAGGAACTACCAAAATTATGCAGCCTCAACTGATCATATTTTTCCACTTAGCTCAACCTATCAAAAGGTTTGGGTCAACCTAACAGCAAAACTCATAAGTCAACCTAAAATAGCAACCTACCAAAATTGTTAGGGTAACCTATTTTATATTATATAACTTAGAAGTTCAAAGTATGATTCTTAGGTTATATGTTAACCAATCTTGGAAAGATTTACATATAAGTGATTGCTAACTTCGGTCAACCTAATAAAATGTCTTGATCGACCACCTCTAGATAGAGGCCCTAACTATAGGAAACCGCCACTTAAGTCGCCCAACAAACACTCCAACATTATATACCTTCATCTCGAAGGTCAAGGCTACCTAAGACCTAGGTCACCTAACACTCAAGGATAAAACTTTCTAGATCACACTTCCAACTTAGAAGCTAAATTGTATCATTAATTCATTATAATGTTTAGGATGCAACTATACAAGTGTGTGGCTGGTGTAAAGTCAACAAGCAAAGACGAAGCTAGGATATATCCTAATAAATTACCATATCGTCTACTTTGGAATAGTAGAGGGGAGTCTTGGCGTCTAATAAAGCTAGGTTATTATACTTATTGTGATTTTTGACATTTTGCATATTCACAGCAAAAAAAAAAGGAATAGATTAGCTTAGCAACGCTTAAATGATTTGATATTCGTGAAATACAATCATGCCTTAAAATTTTGATATGATGCACGTGATCAGATTGACCCCATATCTTTGACAAATATTGATGACAGTAATGAATGGTTGATGGGTAGAATGGATGGAGAAAGTAATAATGAAGAAGATGAGTTAGTTTTTGCAGGTGATGACTTGACATGGGATGTCATTGCTAGGGCTAGTGGAGCTGAAGAGCCTGAATATTATACTAGAGGAAAAAAAACATTGCATCCATGGCCTCTACTTCACGTGCTAGGCCTAAACAAGTCGAGAAGGGAAATACATCTTCCTTTATGAGACGCTCATCTCTAAGACTTAAGAGATGAAAAAAAAGAAGAAGAAGAAGAAGAAGAAGAAATTGAATATGAAGAAGATGAAGATAAAGAAGAAGAAGAATACAATGAGGATAATCTTGAGTTTGATGATTAATTTGACTTATTACGCTTGTTTTGATGAACTTCATTAGTTTAGATTAGAAATTTGAAACTTTTATTAATTTTATGATGATATTGTTTTGCTTGTTATATTATGTGTCTCATAGCTAGTGGTTTGACATTTATGTGTGGAATATTAATAGTATCATATTTGACATATTATATGAATGTGTAGTAGTTTAGTAATCAAATTTCTCTTTTTTTTTTTTTTTTTTTTTTGCGCCTCATGTTCAAGAGGCGCGCGCCTTGGGAGTGCCTCGAGCTCTAGGAGCCCTTCAATCATTTTCCTCCTCTTGTCAACACATAGTGTCTTGTTTTCTTCTCTCTTCTTTTGTTCAATTGTATCAATGCGACCAATTTAAAGTCAATAAGTAAATGCAATAAGACAATATTCTAACCTTTTCTATTTAGGTAAACTATAAACTTAAATGATTTTGCTACGAATCATTATGAATGTGCTCCATTAATCTTATTATATTATTAAAGAGCAGCAGAACGCATTAGATAACAATTCCAAGGTAGGAATCCTCTCAACACATCTTAAAACTTTTCGCTGAAACTTACTATCCACACCTCAATATGATTCAAAAATTTATAATAACGATCCTTCAATGAGATAGTACAAGACCAAGATTTTAAATCATGCAATATCCATTATTTACCCCCAACTGCAAGTCCAAGTTGCCAACTCATTGCCAAAGCATTGCAATAAATGATAGTCTGACTATTAAAATTTCCAGATAATAGGGTCACTAATTATAATAAGAAAATTGTCCAGAAAAGAAATTTCAAGCCATTCTTTCCTCTCTTTTTTTCATGCAATTGTTCTCAATGAATGAGAAGAACATTCATTAGTTCAAAGTCTATTATTAAAATTTCCAGGTAATAAATTTATTGCTACCCTAGCTTTGCAATATATAATCAATTTTTTTTTGAGGAAATAGTAAAGAAACAGTGGATATGAAACAATATTGACAATCATAGGGAGGAAAAACACCATGACTTTGCAAATGAGCTTACATGCCTGTTGGCTTCCAGGAGAAATAGCAAGATAATTCTGTGTATGAGCCAACCTCAAAAGCATAGACTCAACTCGAAATTGTGAACCTCGTGAAAGGACAGAGAAAAAGTCGATGCCAAACACACGGGCAAGCTCAGACGTCCTGTTTATCTGCAAACAAAATAGGCACAATCAATGCCAAAAGCAAAAGAATCCCATTTCTACTATTCCAAGTTGATATTTCCAGATCCTTGCAAAGTTGGCTTTATCAAAAACATGAATTAGTCTGTGTAGCATTCAACTTTAACCCAATAATTTGTCAATAAAATAATAACAGAGGTGTGTGTCGTTCTTTCTTACCATAGAGTAGAATAAAAGGCTAAATCATCTCAGAGGGCCAAGTACCCAGCAAGGAAGACAGGTAAGAAAATAACTAATGAAAACCCTAAACAAGAAATCAAATAAAAAATATCTTATGCTTAAACAAAACCAAAGTCAGTAAAAGTTCGATTAATACAACAGAAACATCAAGAATTCATAGAATGCTTAATTAAAATCAATTATGTGATGAATTAGCATTTATTTAGGGAATAATATGGAACTTGAGTCTCCCTCACATTGCTTACAAGAACTTACAGCAATATATTGGTTAAAAATAGAAACAAAAAGCAATAAGTACTCCAACATATAAATAAATTGCTTATCATAATTAAAAGGTATTGCCAGCCAATGGCTATGATTCCCAATAAGGAAAGATCTAGATGAGTAAATATATGATAAAATATAATGGTCTCTACCATGTCTAGTTGATTTATTATCTCAAGATTTAGCTTAGTCATCTTTATGATATGCTCAATACACTGATATCTTAACCATCCTGGACCCCTTGAAAACCAGTGATTCAGTACTTTGCAAGGAATTGACGGGATCTTTCTTCTTAAAACTTCTTCAGCGACAGCTTCGATAGAGTACATGTTTAGCTTAACTTCAGAACGCATAAACCTCCATAAATTAAGCACAATTCTCCCAACAACATGTAACTCATTGGCAAGAGAATGAACCCGTCCATTCTGAAGGCCATTAGTGATTGAAGCTTCAGAAAATTCATTAAATGATTCAGGATTAGCTGAATCTCCAATTCTATGGCTGAACTCATAATCAGGTGTCCTAGAAATGATGTTGATTAAATTTATACCCCAGTATCCACCTCTTTCAACAACAAACCCAAGAGATCCACCTTGAATCTCCCATCCCATTAGAATATCTGGATCAACAGAAGAAATAATCTTCGCAA
Source organism: Zingiber officinale (assembly GCF_018446385.1). Taxonomy (NCBI): domain Eukaryota; kingdom Viridiplantae; phylum Streptophyta; class Magnoliopsida; order Zingiberales; family Zingiberaceae; genus Zingiber; species Zingiber officinale. The sequence goes on from NC_056001.1 coordinate 34,675,082, forward strand.
AATGGAGGAGGAGTTGCTTTTCCTCAATAAAATTACAGATCTCCCAATCAGCTCTTCTGTATTTATTTCTGCAAAAAATATGATGAATAACTCAGTATGTTAACTGTAAAGTACAGCACATCCTATCGAGAAACATGAAGAGAAAGCTTTACCAGCTTCTTCTCACTGAAAGATGGGATCTATTACTCAGGAAAGCACTAAATAGAGGTGGGATTTTACCAGGGATCAAACAAATCCCTAGGACTATTAATAACAAGTTTTCTATATACTTGCAAGTTGCAACTCCATGTAGAAGGATGAAAATTTGCAGTAAGTCCTACTCGATATCTAGAAGCATTCCTTCTATTTCACATATATACCATCAGCAAAAATGGGAAAACATAGGAGAATAAAAAATTGTTTATGAGGGAGAAACACTGTCTAACATCCAAGATGTGGTCAATGATCTGTGCTTATTAATCGCCTAAGTATACGTTCTAAAATTAATGTTTATTGACAAGGGAATTGATGTGTAGGAAAGACACTAAACTATTGCATTGGACTAGAAGATTAAGAGGAATGCAATAAAATGATAAAAGAATCACCTTCGTGGTTCATCATTGTCGCTACGTATTAAAACACTAACTGCTAAAGACTGACATGAATCCTCTTGAACTACAAGAGCTATCATATTAATTTCATCAAATTGTGGATCAGGTCGGAGATCACCTCTAGATGCTGCCTGAACCTGATGATAAAATGATTATTATATGGTTCTTCAATAAAAAGTTACACAATAAACAATGAAATCATAAGGGGGGAAAATAAATCTATGCAGTTAATAGAAAATGACCAACCTCAACACTCATTATAGTTAGTTGTTGACCACAACCAATACTTGCAGGATCACAAAAACCAATTTGACTAAGAGGAGTAAGAGTCAATTTGTTATCTGGGCCTGATATCTGAGACTGAGAGACATCTTGGGAACTGCTACATGAAATGTTTTCCATCACAAAAGAACTAGAAAATTCATGTTTTCCAGAAGTAACAGTATGAGCACGATCAGCAACCAATTGATTTTTTATTTTCTCATGACTTGAATGACACTTATCTTGTTGCACCAATAAAGAAACATGATTTTCTGGTGTAGTACCAGAAGAATCACTTCCAGATATATTACATGGTTGATCCTTGCTTATTCCATGAAGGCGACCTATCTCTTTGCTAGCATCCTTAGAACTACTCTGCAACTTCAAAGAATGATCTCGCAATGTTTGTGGGAGGAATGCCATAGAATTACCTGAAAGAACAAACCATGAAGTTATTGCCAACAAAATAGGAGAATAAATTATTCTACAAGGAACCAACCATAGGTATTGTTTGAATATCTTCTTTTCTCCAATTCCAAAAGCCATTGGCAAACAGACTCAACAGATGGAGGTGAAATTGCATGACTAAGCAAGTAGAGAAGAGAACCATCATTCTTGAAGTGGGTGGGAACACCAAATGCAAATTCTTCATGAAACTCACTGCCTTCCACACCAGATGGAGACTGATATGATTTCCTATGCTCAAAATCCCTTCTAAAAAAAGGGAGTAATTTTTCAGTTCCTTGCAAATCACCTAATAAAAGCATATTAAAAAAAAATACTTAGAAGTCATTGAAAAAGGAAGCAATATAAGTTAGAAGAAAATATAATCTCCAACTGAGAATATGATTATGACTACCAACATACAGAATAGGTGCATCCTAGTCTCTAAATAGCATAGTTCCTAACAAAATTCAAATAGAGTATCTCTACCAGGACAGATTTGAAAGAACCCACAATGATCAGTTTGAAGAAAATGGAATTTCTATTTACTGTTTAGACAAAACCACGTCATGTTTGTGACTGATGGAAGAACTAGATGAAGACAAGTGGTTTTGATTAACTATTCCAAATGCAAAGAGTCATGTTAATAGTTGGGCATATTCTTGCATGTCAGGCCTAAACATTGGGAGGAAGAATTACCACAGATACAGATTATCTCAGTAGTTTGCTCCCAAAAGAGAATGCTAAATCATAAATAAAAGATAGAAAAGAAAAAGAGCAAAAAAGGCAACTGGCAATTGTAGCAGCATAATAGCACAAACAAAGGGCAGTGCCGCAGTGCACATATGAAAAAAAAACTTAAAATGCATCATAGAAACTAGTTCAGTGTTGGGCTGCTTTGCAACGCAATCCTAAACCCTATAGTGTTTTGATAAAAGTATACTTAGACTTTTAGCTTTAAACAATGATTATATAATAGACAATTTGAATAAAATGTATTATTAAGTAAAATTTAAAATAAATCATATATTTGCATATTATATTTTAGTATTTTATAAATTTGTAAAATATACTATGTTATTACTGCTTTAAATATAAAAACTTAGTGATTGAACTATTATTTTTCATTTAAACCTATTATAATATAATTTCAGATTCCTAATAAAATATTGAAAATATTATTTATTGGTTCATTCTTCTTATATATTATCACATCTTTAGTACAATTATTTTTTAAAAAATATTTAATTATGCAAATAATATTTTTATGGAACATGTTGCAACCACAATTCACAAGTATTTTATAGAATCCACCCTCCCAAATCTCACATTTGTAATACTAATTCAATGCTGCTAGAACGTGGAACCACCTCTACAACAAGAACAAATGGCAGAATCTTTGTTTTCTATGACAGGATAACAAAAAAGAGCAATTTAATGTGAATCAACATAAGCACACATTCCATGAGAAAATCAAAGCTTATATACCACGAAAAAAAAAGTTGAATGAAAATCAAATAAATCACTATCCATCTTATATAAGAGACTTTCAAACCTCTATAGATTCCCCTCTCAATACCAGTGGACAAGGCAAACTTCAACACGAGCACTCCTTAAAATATAAAAAAATATCAGAAGAACAAACTTTCTCTACTAGCAATATGCCCCTAGAGCTTCCACATTCACCCCAAGGCATCTCTAACCTTTAGAATGCTCTTACAATAAAGAAGCCAATAGCTAATTGAAATCTCAATCGAAATCTCTTTAAAGTAGCACAAAATAAGCCATAAATCCTAAATAAAATATTCCTGACCTACTGGTCTACCTGTCGTCCAATCTACAACAATATGCCCCATAACCTAAAGATGACCTCGATCACTGGTTAGATGTAGAAAGGATATACAAGAGTGTGCAGCTTCATGTACACAAGTCTTTAGGCGTTTACTTAGATCTGATACTTCATTAGTATCCGCTAAAATCTCATTTTATACATTTTGACACATGGTATACAACTTTTACTTATCCAAAATAAATAAATAAAGATGACCTCGATCACAATATAAACACTTTTACCCATGGCATTCTTGGAAAAACAAGAAACCTTAGAGGTTCCTCCCAATGGAATTGGCATGGAGATTCAAGCAACTAGTAGATCAATTAAACCAATTAATTTCAAGTACTTTTTGAAGAATCTGTTAACAGCTACCCTGTCATCACATTAGTTTAATGCTTAGATTCACGAGAACCTGAACAGATCTAGCTCCTATATTAACTTCAAGCACATAGTTCCATGATATATATGTCTCCCCTTAATCGTGCAACCACTAAATGTACAAAAGATATATACGCACGGGGAGGTGAGCACTAAGTTTTTATATATTTTGAAAAAACAAAACACTTCACAACATCCAAATCCTTGCTTTGAGATGTATGTTTTCAGCCATGTGGTTTCTAAAGTGCCATCACAATGTCATCCATATAAGAAAAAAGAAAATCACTAATGCCCTATTAGTGGGAACATTTTTACCCAATTTCTACATTCCATATTGAAAAAATATAGCTATTTAACCATGTTTGAAAATTACATTTCTTCAAAATTTCTAAAATATAGAAGAAAAAAAAAACATGATTAAGAATAAAAGCATAAATAAAAGTAAGTCCTAAAACTCACTTCTCTATTTCACGCACGGGGAGGTGAGCACTATATATATATACCAAAAAAATTGATACGTTTGCCAATTTGGTGTTAAGAACTTCCCGCAGCTCGAATTTCATTAAATGCAAAGGTAAGCATAATATTTTTGGATTTTAATAGGGTCCCCTTATAAAGTTGTTACATCTACTATTATCCAAAAGTAAACAATTTATAAATGATTGGACAAAATCAAGAAAGAGATCACATGGCTGAATATGTGATAGCATCTACTATAGCAGGAACAATAATTATCTCAATTCTTGCAATTGCTCAAGATAAGTTCTTTTAGCTTCTAGATCTATTTCTTTATTTAAATTCTAAAAAAGGATAGTCCGGTACACGAAGCTCCTGCCAATGTGAGATCCCGAGGAAGAGTCTATTGTACACAGTCTTGCTCTACTTTGCAAAAGGTTTTTGAGAGTCGAACTCATGACCTCCAAGTCACACAACAACAACTTTATCGTTGCATCAAGGCTTCCCTTCATTTCTTTATTCAACTTCTCACTGGATTTATTTCTTCGTTCAACATCTCTCTACTTTATGAACTTATAATCATGAAATCAACTCAATCATCAAATCAAGGTTCATCCCAACTTTAGGTACAATGATGTAACTTGGTCCTTAACTTGCATTAAAAAATCTTCATGCGTACCGAAACAAATCAATAAGTTTAAGTCAATATCAAAGTGAAATTGAAAGTCCAATTATCTAGATCCTAAAAAGCATATGTGTGACATACCACTGCATAATTTATGGTATGTGGGGCGCAAGCAATTTGTATTTAAAACATTAAAAAATATTTATATTAATAAAATGAGTAGCATATACAAAACAGATATTGATTTACACATCTAAATCATACTTCCACATAGAAAAAGATATATTACAGCTATACAATACAAATTCATACAAAAAATTAATGTAGGAGGTATAAAAATGTTAAGATGCTTGTGTAAGTTACTAGAAATAAGATAATAAAGATATATTGACTCATGAAAATATATTACAACCAATTCATTCATTATAAAGCAAATAGGTTTAGCTCCAACAGATGATAAAATAAAAATATATCAATATCCAAAAGAAAATAGGTTTAGCTCCAATGGATGATAAAGTCAGATAGCACTGGCCACATTGAGATGATATAGACATGTTAAAAGGTGTCTCTTATAAATTTAAGATCCTATTGAATTGTTTAAGAATTCATGAAACAATAACATACCAATCATGGAACAAGAATCTATGGCAAGTAACTCTTTATGAGCATCTGCTTGATCCTCAAGCCTGGTAGCATTTGTAGATACCACCAAAGAATCCATTAGTTGATCTTTAGAAGGTGGATTCTGGTTATACCTCATCTCAATGAAGTCATTATCATTTTTCTCCAACTCAGAAGTTGTAAGCATTCTTTTTTTAGGGATACATGTGCTACTTCCAGTACCGTTATATTTTTTTCTTTGCATCATGTCACTACTAGCATGTGCATCGTGAAAAATGTCCCTAACATTCCGAACATCATATTTACTCATGTCCTGGATGTCATCATCAAAAACTACATGATCATCAATGTGTGATGTCGAGTGCCTCAGCATGCAATTTGCAGAGTTTTTGGAATTCTCTTGACCAACACAAGATGATTTAACATTTGACATGATAGGTTCTACACAAGGTGAACCTTCCAAACAGAATCTTTTGCTTTTATCATTGTTAGCCTCAAAAGAACACTCTATTGAACTCCTTTCAGGTTCCGTAAACTCTGCCCTGGAGCTACGTTTCCACCTCATTAAGTCCCTAACAGAACAAGAGCCCAGTTTCTTTTGCAGCTTCTTACTAGAAGTATCTGAGTCTGTGCTTGAATGATCAATTTTATTATCCCCTTTACTTCTATATAAGATGCTAGATTCATCACTTTTAATTGAGTCATCAGGAAAAGAATATAGCTCATCAAATTCATGCTCCTTTTGACTAGATAAAAAAGGTAATTGACCCTGCATATTAGTGTTCTTGCTCAAACTGATGTTCGTCTGCATTAAAGAAACACCAGCATCTGCAGATGATCTCAATTTACTAGTACTGGAACTCATCTCATTATTGTGTCTAGAGATACTAAAGCTATCATCCCATGATCCATCAGCTTGGACAATGGGATTACCTGAGGAAGTAGTGATCATTTGCTCATGATATGCTGTATGTGAGACATGTTCCTTATCCACATCAGGCAGCAATTTTTGTTCAACAGAATCAAGAATGTCCTGGCACTCCTGCTGAGAAGCATGCTCATAGTCCAAATTGGCAATCTCTAAAGCCCTTTTGAAGGATTTTACAGAAAACAAAGGACTGAGGACAGAATCCTGAACTAATTCGTCATCAATATCCAAGTCTTCTTCCAATTGTGATGATGCTAGCCAGCTTAAAAGCCTAATAGCTTCAGTACTTAAGCTCTGTAAGAACAAAAGAAACGATCCACAAAAAAGTTCAGGAAGTTCAATAAAGTATAGTAAACAAATCACAAAGCAAACTATGTAATCTGGGGAACTCTTAAAATTGAAGCCTATCATGATATGAGTACAGCATAAGTATTACTTGTCATTTAAAAAAATCATTAAAACAATTGAACATATTGGCATAGAACCTATAAGATTTGTATCAGGTTTTTTCCCATTAGTGTGGAAATAAGGATTATCAAAAAAGGAAAACCACAAGGGAGAGCAAAAAGGTTAAAGCAGACTTTATAGAAATTGTTTAACACAAGAAAATATCATACAACTGATCTTGGTGGATAGTGATGATGAAGGCCTTCCCAAAGTTCAAAAATGAGGTGCAGGCATCTACCTTTGTCTCAATATAATTGTTAGGGCACTAATTATAAATATTAGTAATCTACTTGTATTTACTAAAGTGCAATTTTACATTGATGAATAATAGACAGGGGTAAAAGGACTACTTGCGGTGAAGTATCAACTTCACATGGTATCAGGTTGAGGTATCAAAGCTAGGTTGCCATGATAATAATCCCAATCTCATGACATCGTGCTCCTTCTCCAACGATGGATCCACTTACACATTAACCTCTCTCACTGGCTGCAATGCTCAATTATTGTTGCAGGGAAATGACACAACCACGAACACCACAATGCTTAATCATTATAAGTTATAACAACTATTGGCCAATAGTATAGGTTATAGCTACTATTGGTTATATTATAATTTTGAAATTTTTTAGTTGTATATTCATGCGCTCTAGTCTATTAACCATCTCTGGTCAGTGATTCCAGTCTAACAGTTCTAGTTCTCATTATATTTCTAGATTTCATTTTTATATCCTAGCTTTCGATATTGTCACCTAGGCATTCTAGCTTCATCTCTTCTTTGACATCGCATGCTATTCTTAATCACAGATTACAAAGAGAATAAAAATGTGTATGAGAATCAAACTTTTTTAAAATTGCTCTTAAATGATTAAAAATTTTAGATGAAAATTATAAAATCTATTTGGTATGACCCAACAAAAAAGTTGTAAAAGAGATAAAAAAAATTATAAATTTCGTTTGACAAAACATACTTTTAATTTATATTGTTATCTTTTAGTAAGAAATAAAAATATATTTGATTTGAAACATTTTCACAGAGAAAATGATATTAGTAATAGAAAATCTTAATTAATTTATTATTGCACAATATTAATAAAACATAAAAAAAATAGAATAATACTCAAGCAAGTTACAAATTATCAACATAAAAAATTATCGTAATTATATAAAATAATTATATTATTAGGTAATTTAGTTTTAAGATATAATGACAAAACTAATGAAATTTAAAGTGTAATTTTATATGATGTTGTCGGTCGGTGGGCAAAATGGTAAATCCCGCCTATGCCGACCGACACGACACAATTTAAATCGATAGTGATCTTCCTATTGCAAAAAAAAAAAAAAGGAGTTAAAGAATGTACAAAACATCCAATTTATTATATCGGGAGTAAGTATAAGGCTTTTGTGGGAAGTTTAGATCAAACACACATTTCTAAATCCATTCAAGAAGCTCTCAGAATAACAAGATGGAAGGCTCTCTTGAAGAAGAGATCCAAGGACTTAAAAAGAATGGAACATAGAAGATTACTGAACTACTACTAGAAAAAGTGTAGGTTGTAAATGGGTCTTCACAATTAAATAAAGAAAATGCAAGTGTTGATTTGCTCCTATAGCCAAATTAAACACAGTTCTAGTTCCCCTATCTCTAGCCACAAATCTAAGACTATTCACCAAAATCATTCAAAATCAAAAGTAAAAAGTGTTTTATTAAGGGGGAGAGTAGGTAATTCAAAAGTAAAACTTTATTTAAATTCAAAAAGGAAACCCTGTATTAAGGGGGAGCTTCACAAAAGTTTAAGTGTTAGCTTAAGTTAGGCGTTCATTTGAAGTTATATACTTAAGCTTGCTCACTTAAAACTTTTTAATACTCTTATTCATTTGTTTTACTTAACTTTGAATTTGGGTTGCCATAATCAAAAAGGGAGAGATTATTGGTGCGGGAAACATCCGACGATCGAACCCAAGTTTTGATAATGGCAAAGGGTTCAAAGTTAAGTCTTGTTAGTTTCTAATATGTTGAACAAGTTTGCAGGAAAGTCCTAAGTGGTACTTAGGCATAAGCCCTAGCTGCGGTTAGGCAAAGGAAAACCCTAGGGGGTGGTAACCCTAGGTCATAGGGGGTGGTAACCCTATGCGGAAAGTCTTGGCAGGTCGATGGCTTCAAGCAAAAGTCCTAGGGGGTGGTAACCCTAGGTAGAAAGTCCTGGTGTCGCGAACCAAGTGAAAGACTGGAGGCGCCTTGGAAGGCGCCTTAAAGACCTATGAAGGCGCCTTCAAGGTGATAAGCGCAGAATGGTCAGCGCTCATCTGCACGGTGGACTCGAAGCTATGGAGGCGCCTTCGGAGGCTTTCAAGGCGCCTTGAACACCCTTTATAAGGGGGTCTTGACCAGCACTTCAGAACATCAACTTCCAAGCGATTGCTTTGCATCTAGCTACTAACAACACGATCCAGAAGTGCTGCAACAACCTCCCGACGACCCGGAGCTCTGTTTTCTTCTTCCTTAGTTGTCGGTATAAAGTTGTTATAATATTTTCATTGTAATTTGTAATTCTTATCGAGCTTATAGTTGTTGCCCACCGGAAGCGATCAAGGATCGCGGGCCTTCGAGTAGGAGTTGCCTTAGGCTCCGAACGAAGTAAATCCCTTTGTGTCTCTGTGTTTATTTATTTTATTCCGATGCGTTTTAATTACTCCGATAGTTTTCCGATAATCGAACGAAATAGCCACGAGCGCTATTCCCCCCCCCCCCCCCCCCCCTAGCGCTTCTCGATCCAACATTCATCATATGTCAAGAATACTTTTCTCAATAAAGACCTAACAGAGAAGTTTACATGAGCATTCCTCTTGAATATGAGTCACAAGAAATCATTATACGGACTCAATACCAAGAGCTTAGTTTGACAGATTTAGTAGAGTAATCAAACAGGATGGTTATCTAGAATATTAGGCAAATCACACTCTTTGTTAAAAGTTCATCTCAAGGGAACATTATCATCCTTATTGTATCATGGATGACATTATTCTAGGGGATCATATGCAAGAGACAAGCCCACTCAAGAGCCTACTAGCTAAAGAATTCGACATCCAAGATTTGGGAAACCTCATGTATTTTCTTAAAATGGAAATAGCTTAGTCAAACGTAGGAATCTCAATCTACGAAAATATGTTTTGACCTTCTAAAAATATTGATATGCTCGGATGCAAGCAAGCAAACATTCCCATAGACTCAACAATCGAACTAGGAACAAAAGAAAATTGTACAGAAATCAGAGACTTGTGTGCAAACTCATATACTTACCACTCACATGGAAATTGGCTACTCGATTAGTATCGTGAATGAGTTCATGAACAATCCAAATGAAAAGCATATGGAGGTAGTCTATAGAATTTTAATATACTTAGAACTAACTCCAAATATAACTCCAAAAGCATTAAGATATTTAGTGATGTTGATTAGGCAAGAGAGATCGAAGATCAACTTTCGGAAGTTGGCTATTGCACGTGTATGAGAAAACTTTTAGTTACACGGCATAACAAAAATGTCAGTTGTGTCAAGCAGTTACAAGCCAAATTTAGAGCAATAGAACATGGTATATGTGAAGGGCTATGGCTATGAAGACTCTTAAACGAGTTAAAAATCATTGTTGAAGAACTTATAAGGATGTTCTGTGATGATCAGTCACATTTCATATTACCTTCCATATCATGTCAATATTACAAATAACCTAAAACATTATGGTAGAACGAAGCATGTCAGGATTGATAGCCACTTCATACATGAAAAGATAAAAGAGGGAATAATCAAGTTAGAGTTAATCACATCAGTATTTGCCAAATAGTCTTCAGACAACAGACATCCTCATTAAGGCTCTACCAATTAATATCTTTGAAGACCTGAACTCCAAGCTAAGGTTAATAATATTTATATCCCAACTTGAGGGGAAGTGTAGAATATTGTAGAACATTTATAACCCAATCAACCCCACCTAGTGGGATAAGCCTTGATTGTTGTAGGATTCTTGCTTACACACACACACACACTCTAATTGTTCCCTTTTCTTTTTCTTTTTGAAGAGATTTGATATGTTCTCTTTCCTTATTTTCTAGATATGGTATCATATATAAGTAGGGCTATGAAACATGATTTTTGTGAGATAACACAATTTAATTTCCAACAGATAGAAAACTGAAGACTTAACCATGGAATGTGGGAGAAGATGAATGATCCAATTAGTGCATACCTCTTCTTCAGAGCTAGATGAGTTTGATGAGATCTTTTTGCTAGTTCTTAGTTCATGAGCATCAGATACTTTCACTCGTAGCAGCGTATCTTCTTTGTCATCGGAGGGAAGACAATGAGGCATATTAGAAGTGTTATTACCTTCATGATTATCCATAGACTCCCCCAAAATAGTGCTTCTCATTTGACATTGCTTAAATCTACAAGAGACATCAGTTCTAGTTTGTGATTCAATGTGCATCTTTAATTTTTTACCATCTTCAGATGGAGCATTTTCTGGAAACGATTGATACATTGCTGCAAGGGAGCTAGAGAGCAGATTATCATACTGCAGCCCTTGTACAAACTTTTCAAGTACATATTCAGGATGAGGTTGAGTTAGTTCTAGTGGCTTTGTCATTTCCTGAACTCCATACCTTTCAAACTCCTAAAAATAAGAATAGCCGGGTGAATAATGATTTTTAACAGAACTCCATAGCTTTGACATATTACCTCCCAGATTGATACGAGTGATTGCACCATTTTAACCTCACACTTGGACTGGGAGAAAGATGTAAATATCTTATTTTTCTCATTTAAAATATCTGCAAGTCAGACAGGAATCAAATGAAATTTAATTCAGATGTGTAAACTCAGATTTTGGAGTTCAGGACAAAAAAGACAAACCGTCTACAACTGAGTCTCCCTCAAGCTCACATATGCTCTGACGTCTAGGCATAGTAGACAGCTTCTCGATGGAACATTGAAATGCAACTGAATCCGGCCACAGCAAAGAACTTGAAACCATAGAAGAAACCCATATTGCTGACTCCCTAACTGCCTCCTTACCTACACCCTGATATGCACAACAAAGCAAAAAAAAAAAAAAAAAAAAATCTACATTTTAAATAAGCAGATGGAAAAATTATTCTCAAGCTAATTAGAAGCTTACAATTTTGTCTGTGATTACTTCAAGGTCATTCTTTTTCCAATTAGCCATCTTCCCTACAAAGCTATCTGGTAGTGGAGGGCGGAACTTTATCTTCGAACTGTGTACATGGCTCATTCCATACAAGTTATAGTCAACCTAAATATGCAAAGAAAACATGGTAGTTATCCTTGATAAATTCTACCTTATTATAACATACTGAAACATCTATATCAACAATAATACTACACCAACAGAACTACAATTTAAGCCAATTTATATGAAGCGCCAGGTAATCAGTTGTATAAGAAATGACCAATGACAAACAAAGTGTCAACTTCCATGTGACTAACAACAGCTAGTAAGTTTAATAATATAAGCAAAAATACTAGCTGGAATGTAAAAAAAGGGTGAAGACAGGTTAAGAAACAGAAATTAAGAAAGGATAAGGGAAACAAAAGAGAATGAACAGGAAGACAAAAAAAAGAAGCACTGTGCACCTTTAGGATTGTCATTTCAAAAAATCCCCCTCATCAAGCTTTTAATAATGCAGAATTTAGGGAGGTTCCTAGTGTTAATCCTGCAATTTCCACAAGTCAATACTTAACATAGAGTCGCAGAATGAAGAGAGAATTTGTTTCCAAAGCTCAGTCCAAGAGTAGCTTCATCATACTTTCAAGCTCAGTGTTATTTTATATTAGTGCCAGGTTTAAAATATCAGTGTGTTGAAACCAGTTTCAGTCAGAACGACTCAATACCAATGCTGATATCACATAATACAGGTCAAAACTGGTCAACCATGTCAATGTGGTTCAAAGGTGGGCAGAGGAAGAGAAGGAAGAGGAAGTAAAAGCAACAAAGAGAGATGGGATATGTAATGATTGTAATTGTCGTCTTTGGAAACGGGGTCCCCTAAAAATTGTTGCTCACCATTCACAATTGCCATAAATGTCTCAACCTTCTTCATGCTGCCTCACCAAGATTACCTTCATAGTCACAGTTTTGAATAGACAAGCTCAACATTGTCTTGTAATGGCATTGTTCCAAGCCTCGATTATGCATTTGAGAAACTTGTAAGGTTAGTTCATAGGTAATCTCATTGTCATCTAACAATTATATCTCTATGATTTGTATATTTACCAATAGGTTCATTAACTACTTAGAAAGACCCCTAACTTTCTGTGCAAGATGATCCAAAACTATTAAACCCGCCTCAAGCATAATATTAGTAAAAGAAAAGAGTGCATGACTCTTAGGATCAAGTGGTGAAAACTAAACGAAGGAAAGAAAAGTAACTTTAAGTTATTGTACATTTGTAAGAACGAAGAAAATTAAAAATCATGTAATATCCAGGAAAGGGATCAAGAAAGTAGTGAGTGAAGTTAAGAATGAAATTTTTAAATGCTATATCGACATCTTGATTAAAAAAAAAAGGGAAAGGAACATCTATAACATAACTAAAGCAAGAGAAAGAAAAAACAAGGGATTTTACCCAAATAAAATACATTAAAGATGCATACAATAGCATACTAGTGAAAATTAAGGACACAAAGGAGCGCTGGAAGATATTTTCATCAATTTTTTAATGAAGATCCAGATGACCAACTTAGCTTAGGAAATTTAAGTCAATTAGAGAAATATATATATATTTAAATTTTTATTAGAAAACTCAAAGTTCAGAATGGGATGCAAAATTAAAAAAAAAAAAAAAAAAAAAAAAAAAACAGACCGAATGATATTCCAATAAAGATATAAAACTATCTAGATAAGCAAGCTATTGAATGACTTATGAAGTTATTCGATCTAATATTAAAAATAAAGAAAATATTTGATTAGTAGAGGCTAAGTATTATAGCCCATGTATAAAAATAAAAAAGACATATAAAATTATGTGAATTATAAGAATAATAAGCTAATGAGTCATAACAAGAAACTTTGAAAAAAGAGAGAAAAAATATTAAGAAAGAAAACTAAGGTGATTAAAAATCAATTTAGATTCATGCTTGAAAGTTCGATTATAAAAGTTATACATCTTCTCAAATAACTTAATTAAAAAGTATAAGGAAAAAAATAAAGACTTCTACATCATAGTCAAGGAGCTTAAAAAAGAAAAAATTATGGGAAGAATTCAAGAAAAGTTAATGATATATATGAGGATGTAATGACTAATGAAAACTCTAAGCCGATTAATCGAAATATTTTTTATAAAGATAAGATTACATCAAAAATCAATTCTAAGCCTATATCTTTTAAGACTAATCACAAACAAATTTAGTGGACACATCCAAGACACGCGAGCATGTTCTTTGTAGATGATATTATTTTAGACAATGAGACACGTGAAGAAGTAAATCCTAAGCTTGAATCTTGGAAAAACACTAGAAGTAAAAGGTTTTAGGCTTAATAAAAACAAAATAAAATTTTAGTAGTAGCAGACGTAGGAAGCTAATTATTAAATAGAAGATGATGAATTTAAGAGTAACGGAGAGTTTTAAGTATCTAGGATATTTTTTTTTAAATATAGAAGATGTTTTACATAAGATATAAGTAGGATAGTTGAAATAGAGGGCATCAACATTTTTTTATAATCAAAAGATCTCTAAAGTTTAAAAGAAAATTTTACAAAATGACGATTAAATTTGCTATGTTTTATGGAACTGAATGTTCGGCTACAAATGGAACACACAAGTAGAAGATCACAAAGATGAGGATACTAAGGTGAATGTGCAATATATGAGGATGGATAAGATAAAAATTGAAAATATGAGAGAGAAAAGTGAGGTTGTGCTTATTGAAGGAAAACTTATAGATACATTTAAAATAGTATAGATATGTACCTAAGCAACCAATAAATATCCTAGTTAGGCAATGTAAGATCATAACAAATATACACATTAATCGAGGAAGAAAACTAAAGTAGTCTTGGAGTAGGAGTCACTGAAGGCTTCGAACCAAGTAGCCGACCATGTTTTGGTTTTTCTCATGTTTTATTTTATTTTATTCCGTTGCGCACTCACTTATTTTAAAAGTTAAAAAAAAATTGTTTTAAATACACGTGATTCACTCCCACCCTTCTCACGTGCTCATCGATCAATGTCTTTTATAACCCCTCTACTCTAAGACTAGGTATAACATAGTCTAAGCTCTCTAAAAATAGAAAAATAAAAATCATAAGAATCTTAACTAGAATTTCAAACTACACCATGGAAAATGAGCCTCACAAGAGAAAAGGAATTGTACAAATATTAATTATTTTATGAAACTTCAATGAAAGATAAGAGAGATAAAGGGTCTCTTTTTAAAATCCAACAATATCCTAATCTCTTGAAAATCTATCTATATTTTACCCAATTTGTACCAACAACCTACGTCATTAGGTTGGATCCCCTATTATATCATCTATTTATATTAAAATGAATTTATCCTATTTTATCATTACTAATCAAGTGTTCTTTGGTTTCCTCTTCCTCAATTAATGCGCATATTTGTCGTGGTCTCACATTGCCTAACTGGAACATTTATTAGACACCTAAGTACGTGTTCATACCATTTTAAACGCGCCTCTCAAAGTCCCTCGATAAGTATAGCCCTAACTTTCTCTCTGATATTATCGTTTTTTATCTTGCCTATCCTCGTATGTCCGCACATCCATTTTAATGGTAAAATACCAAAAATATATATATGGATTAAAATGATTAAAGTTTGGACATAATTAAATTTATTTAGGAAAAAAAATTTATTTGGTGAGGAATTAAGAAGGAAATAGTTTTATAGAAATTATTAGAATTTTATGGAATTTTTATGAATTATAAATAAGTCGTTTTATATTTTATAGGGATAAAAGAGTAAGATATAAAACCTGTTTAGAATACTCCTATTAAGTAGGAGTTGATAATATCAATTAACCTAATGTTCAATTACAAAACCTAAGCATTATTTATTTGATGCGTGAACAGTAGGTTCATCTTTTCACACAACATAGACGTGCAACGCAGACGCACTGCTTACCGTCAACGTCGCATGCTGACCGTCGCCTGGCCCAAATCATCACTTAACCTCTCCTCTCATGTCTCTTCTGTTTTCACGCGACACGCCGGTGCACAACGTGAATGTGCTGCTCACCGCCGCCGCATGCCGACCCTCGTCGAATCGAAGCCGACCGTCGTAGCCAGCTCGTGCTTACGTGTGCGACACATGGCTATCTATGGCTCTTCTTTACGTGCTTGAGGCATTGTTCCACCACGCGATCCGACATCGCATCGCTATGCAACGACACTACCACCGCACATCTCCACCGACCTTGTGTCTCCCTCTTCCACCTCCCCATCATTGCCACCTCTTTGCTGTCATTGCTGTTTCGCAGTGACGAACCCCGAGCACCGTCGCCAGAGTTCTGGTCATCGCAACAATCAGGTTAACTTTAATTAATCAATAGTTTGGTTAATTAATTAATCAATCAATCAATTAGTATTAATAGATGCAATTAATGATTAATTGATAATTGAGATTGGTTAAGGTTGATGAATGACAGGATAATTCATTTAATGAGTTTGCTAACAGATTTATTAATTAGGGTACATTAATTTAGTAACAAGTTAATTAAACTAGATAAATCAACTGATTCATATATGAATCAGTTGATTAATTGGTTAAATAATAAGTTGATTAAATAAATCATAAGTCAACAAATTGATTGATAGGTCTTGAACCAATCAAATACGGATTTGCTATACCACATTTAAGACAATTAAATGATTTTGTAGAGAAAGGGAAATAAATGATTAACCTACATAGACTATTTATGATTATTAGAATTATTCGAGTACTTAATTTTGCTTCTTAAACAATTAATTGAAAAATATCGGGAGCAAAAACAAAATCTACATATGGTATTCATTGACTTAGAAAAAGTTTATGATAGAGTCCCAATAAAAATTATATAGGGAATTTTAGAAAAGAGAGGTGTTAGCGTAACATATATTGAACTAATTAAGGATATGTATGAGGATGTAACGACTAGAGTAAAGACTTCAAACGGAGTAACTAAAGCATTTCCAATAAAGATAGGGTTACATCAAGGATCAGCTCTAAGTCCCTATCTTTTTACACTAATTATGGACGAACTCACTGCGCACATTCAAGACACAGTACCGTGGTGCATGTTGTTTGCAGATGATATTATTTTGGTAGATGAGACACGTGAAGGAGTAAATGCTAAGCTAGAATCTTGGAGGGAAACACTAGAAGGGAAAAATTTTAAACTTAGTAGATTAAAGACAGAATATATGGAATTTAAGTTTAGCAATATTAGAAGTAATGAAACAATTGTTAAGATAGGAGAGGACGAGTTGCCCAAAACCGAGAGATTTAAATATTTAGGATCATTTTTGCAAAATAATGAAGGAATTGAAAGAGATGTCTTACATAGAATACAAGCAGGATGGGTGAAATTGAGGAGAGCGTCGAGTGTTTTATGTGACCGTAAAGTATCTCTTAAACTTAAAGGTAAGTTTTATAAAACCACAGTTAGACCTGCTATGTTATATGGAGCTGAATGTTGGGCTATGATTCGAGCACATGAGCAGAAGATGAGAGTTACAGAGATGAGGATGTTAAGGTGGATGTATAGACATATGAGGATGGACAAAATAAGAAATGAGAGCATTAGAGAGAAAGTCGGAGTTGCATCTATTGAGGAAAAACTCCGAGAGACACATTTAAGATGGTACGGACATGTACTTAGACGACCAATAAATGCTCCAGTTAGGCGATGTGAAATTATGATAAACATACATATCAAACGAGGAAGAGGAAGACCAAAAAAAGACTTGGTTAGCAACAATAAAATAAGATAAAATTTATTTAAATATAGATGATGATATAATAGGAGATAGAGCTCAATGGCGTAAAAGGATTCATACAGTCGACCCCACCTAGTGGGAAAAGGCTTGGTTGTTATTGTTGTTTGTTGTTGTATCCTATACATGTAGGATTTGAGCTCGAGGCATGCCCTTTGACTTGAAGATGGTTAGATATTGTACAATGAGGTGGGTAGTTCCTACTTTAATCTCTGTTCTTTTGTTCTTTGATCTTAGTGCATGATTATTTATTGTCGTTTATTGATTAGATAGTAGTTACTGCTATCTTGACTCCCCTCTATTTGCTCGAGTTGATACTTTATTGTTTGCCCTTATGTTTAGTCTATTTTATATCTACGTAGTCTTCTTTGTTTTCATGCATGTATTGTTTAAGTATTACCATAGTATAGTTACAGATTTATGCTTGGACATTTACACCATATAGTGATATACTTAGGCTTGTAACCATATGTTAGTGATATTATAGTATAGTTATATACTATATAAGTGCATATATGTTAGCGAGACTATATCTGCTTATACCGTTATACAAGATAGATATCTTACCCTAGCAGAGTGATAGAGTATTTTGGGTTATCTCCTTTGGACCGACCCCATGACTACTTGATTTTGAATCCGTTGGTTTATAGTATTAGATGAGATATTATCACTAGATGGCTAGGATTCCCTTGATTGAGTTTGTTACTATTGTACTTATTGTTATGGTACTTAGACATATGTTATTAGACTTATTACTTAATGCATGTCTATGCATTCAAACTGTCATTAGATCAGATAGTAATTTTAAGCTATCGCATATAGACTGTAGCGAGTAGCTGAATATCCTACTTGACCGCTTTTGGTTGTTTAGGCTTATGACTATATGCTAGTGAGACCCTACTATAGTGTAGCTAGCAAAATTTATTCTTGGAGGTGACTATCACTACTTACGTATCATTTTTGATTGGTACACTTATACATCCTGTCTGCCCATATGACCATCCGTAGTAGAGCGTTCTTCCGTAGTTACATATCCACGAGATCATTTGTGGTAGAGCATTCTCCCGCAGTCAGTGATAGGGGAGCTAGATAGCTACCTCATCCTGTCCACCCACGAGACCATCTGTGGTAAAGCATTCTTCCGCTAGTTATTTACCCTGACTGCCCACCGGGCCATCTGTGGTAGAGCGCTTCTCCTGCAGTTGTTATATGCTAGCTATATATCGGTCATGTATTTGTTTGTGCAGGTTTGAATGTACATGTACTCCCGATTTATTGAACAGGTTAGTGGAGTGTTACATTGTTAGTTATATTTTTGGTTAGCAAATGATTATATTGGTGTTATTGCTTTTGTAGTATCTTACCTGAGACTGCACCCTTTGATCTCCTTTTATATAATATCATGCACTATCTTTCTATCTAAGCTAAGTCGTTGTACTCACTATCTTTTATTTCTCTTTGATTTCCAGGTTAGAAAGTAGATGAAGAGTCATGTCGCCCAGAGGTCCTGGCTGCCGGTCCCACTCGAGTTGGATTCTTCTTTTGGATTACTTTATTTTCTGTTGTGCTGTCATTATTTATTATTTTCTTTCCCTTGTTGAATTGTTGAGCTTTCGTTATAATATTATAACTATTATTTTGTATAGTTTAGTGTGATTACACATATACATACATACCTATATGCATTAGTTGTTATGAATTGTGATCTTGTATTACATCGAGATGGTTATATTGGCTTTTAGTGGTTTGATATCAGTTATGCCTTATATTGTCACTAGGGGGTACCGTCTAGTTCGACAGACAAGTATACTCTCAAAGTGTGACATTAGCATCTTCATCTTTGTGACTCATATACTCAGTTTATAGCTCAACGACAAGCTCCATATATCATAGTAGATTAAACTGTCATTTTATAAAATTTTCTTTTAAGCTTTAAAGGTACCTTATAATAACAAAGACATCTGACGTCCTCCTCTATTGCAACCATCCTACTTGTATTTTATATAAAATATCTCTATCAACCCTTCCATCCTTTTGTAAAAAGTAAATCAGTTAATTAAAGCTCTCAATTATAGGTAACTAGCCATCTCTAACCTTAACAATTCTCTTACTACGTCTAGTACTATTAAACTTTTTTATATATATTTTATCTCTACTTTACTAAGTCTAAAACCTTTTACTTCTAATGTTGCTAGTCAAAATTAGCATTTACATCTTCAAGTGTTTCATCGATCAAAACGATGTTATCTACATACAACATGTACTATAATAACGTGTCTTGGATGTGTCCAATAAATTCATCCATAACTTGTAAAAAGGTATGGACTTAAAGGTGATCCTTCATGTAACTCTATCTTTATAAAAAAAGTTTTGGTTATACATGCTCATGCATATCCTTAATAATTTTATTATATGCTACGTTAAGTCCTTTCTTTTCTAGAATTTTCCACACAGATTCCCTCGAAACCCTGCCATAAGCTTTTTTAGTCAATGAATATCATATATAAATTTACTTCTTTCCCTTATATTTGTTTAATCAAGTGTTTGAGAAAATGTATAGCTTCTATGGGAAATGAATCCAAATTAATTTTCGATCAACTTGATCTCCTTAATTTTTTATATCACTCTTTCTTAAAGTTTCAAGATATTACTCATTAGCTTAATGCCCCTATAATTCACACAATTTTTTATGTCTCCTTTATTTTTATAAAGGGGACTAAAGTATTTACCCTCGATCAAACATTTTCAATATCAAATTGAATAATTTCGTCGACCATTTAATCCCCTACTTCCCTACGCACTTCTATACCTATATTGAAATATCGTTCGGTCTAATCGCTTTCCTATTCTTCATTCCATTAAATGTTTTTCTACTTCTATAGTTTGAATTCTCTAATAAAAATTTAAATTTTTATATATGACCTACTAAATATGTCAATGTCGGTCCAAGCTCGGATGAAAAAATTGAGGGTTGTTTTAGTTTGTCAACTAGTGTCAAACACAAGCAAATATACCATTAGATTCATCAAACTATTGTGCTCGCTAGGTTGTTCGAACATGTTGCATGGTCCAACTGCAATGTCACAATAAGGACAACTACATCTCCATGAAAACTTAGATATAATGTTAAATATGCAAGAGTTCTCACACCGCATGTTGGATAAGAACAAACATTATAAGAATACCAATTGCCTTAAATTTAGAATATGTAATATAAGAACACTCGCTAGTAAAGTAATTGAGACAATGATTAGGAAAAGAATTAATATTTTATATTTATAATAAATAAAATGAATAGGAGAGAAGGCAAAGATGATAGAGATTTCAGATTTTAAATTATGGTGCATAGGAAATTAAAGAAATGGAGTAGCTATTGTTGTAAATAGTTCTTTAAAGGATGATGTAGTAGTAGTTAGAAAGGAGGATAGGATTATATCTCTTAAGAAAGTGATGGCGAAAGAAACTATCAATGTAATTAGCATATGTGCACCTTAAGTAGGATTAGGTGAAGACACTAAATATAAATTTTGGAAAGACCTAAATAAGGTATTATAAAAAATTGTGTCCAATGAAATGATTTTAATAGGAGATTTAAATGAGCATGTAAAAGTAAAAAAATGAGGAATGAAACAAAAAATGAATAAGAAAACACTATATTAGATTTTAAGATAACATATGAACTTATAATAGTTAATACATTTTTCTAGAAAAGAGAAGAACACTTTAACTTCAAAAGTGAATAATAAATCGCAAATTAACTTACTTACGATCTCAAAGAATATAGAAAGATTTATAAAGGTTGCAAGGTCATTCTTAGAGAAACCTTAACCACCCAACATATGTTAGTAGTGTTAGATATGCACTTCAAGCATAATATTAATAGAAGGAAGACATGCATGGCTTCTAGAATCAAATGGTGGATGTTAAAAGCTGAGAAACAAAGTATATTTAAGAAATGGGTATAAGCACAAGTATTATGAGAATACATGGAAACTCGAATACAATATGGGATAAAATAATATTAAATTTAATAATAGTGGCCAAGAGCATACTTGGTAGTCAAAAGAATGTACACCACCAAGTAAAGAATCTTGGTGGTAAAACAAGGAGAAAGTGAAGAAAAAACGAACCTATAAGTTATTATACACTTGTAAGAACGAAAACAATTTAAAAAAAGTATGTACTAGCAAAGAAAGAGGTGAGTGAAGCCAACAATGAATCATTCGAACGTTTATATTGATAGCTAAATATAAAAGAAGAGGAAAAGGCCATCTATAGAATAGCTACAGCGAGAGAGAAGAAGATGAGATCTTATCTAAATAAGATATATTATAGATCAATGCAATAGGACACTAGTGAATGCTGAAAAAATAAAAGAGCAATGAAAAAGATATTTTCATTAACTTTTTAAAAAATATTTACATATACCAAGGACGTAACTAAAAGGGAATTGGCACAAACGAGACCATCCTCAACATGTCATTATCCGATGTTGCTTGATGCTTGCCTAAGATTCACCTTTGATCGATGTCGTTCACCTTGGGATCACAATGAGATATTAGGGGTGGATGAAGCTGAAAGTGAGCTTCATTGTAACCTAAAATGTTAATTAATACCTTAAACCATCAAAAGCTGTAAAACTTAAACCTGTGTCCCATTCCTCCCACCCCCTCAATCTAATAGCAACAATTCCCAACTCGATTGACCATATCAAAGTAGAAGCATGAGACTCCCACTATTTTCCCCTTCCTTAAGCAAATCTCCTAGAAATTGTTTTTCCTTCTATCTTCCTAATCGACCCTATTGACACTATGTCATCTCATCATATCAACATAAAAGTGGCAAAATATCATTAAGGCCAGAGATTAGAGACCAATACTCTGATTATAAAGGATACTTAAAGTTGCTTTATGGCATAGTCACCCCCTTCAGTTCAAGTGCGTAGTTGACATATAAATAGTAGTAACTACAAGGAATCAACCTCTCAAATCAACTACAAGGTTAACATATAAACAGTACAAACTACAAGGAAGCTCATAACAGTACTTGCTCTATTGAACTGCACTCTCACAAGTTTTCTCAGTGCAACAAGTATCAAAATCAACTTGGCCCAGGACTCTTTTAGACTGCCTACTCTACACTTATTCTTGATGATGATAGACCTTATCATGATTTTTAGTCGCCTTAATGGGTGTAGAGATCTTCTAGTAAGGAGAATGTTGCAACAATCAATTCATGTCTAAGCTCATTAATTATGATTGATTACATGAATCATGTGCTTAGATTAAGTCTAACGTCACTCTCAACCATTTCAATCCAAGTTTAGGATGGGCATCAATGTTTTAACAATCACACAAAAACAAAATTAAAATTGTTTAACTTTAAAATAATAATAATAATAATTGGTCCAATAACATAAAAATCATGTGATTTTATTTTTTTAAGAAAAATATGGTTTTAGTTTTTCTAGTTCTGGCACACAGCATATTGGCCTTAGGAGATTGAGTTATTGGAAAGCCTAAAAAAATCAATTATCAACAAAAGAGTTGATTCTCCAACACTATTCTCTCCCTTTTGTAAGTGTCAATTTAGGCATGCAAATCCATGAGATCAGTGACTATGGCACACAATCCCCAGTTGTCGTGTGTTGGTTTTTTACATTTTACAATCTGGTTGAAAATATATAAAATAATTGAAAATTTAACTATGCATTGTTAACATAATAGTGTATATTACCTTTTTCATTTCTTTAACTTCATATTCAAAGACTTTTAAATTTAAATTGGTCAATAAATTTGTATATTTGCCAATTCAATGATTCAACAAGTTTAATCCAATTAGAGTAAAATATAATCTTTTTAAAAGAAAAAATGGTTAAACAAGCTAGGGCAATCTCATACAAAGAGAAATAAATCTTCAATATAAAATTGAATTGTTGCTTGACATGCAAAAAACAAAAGATGGGCCTCGATTATGGACTTTGCAATAATATGTTCTAATTAAGACATGCACAATACACTAAGTTTGCTAAAAACAGAAGAAAAAACAAAGTCAAAGTAGAAAGAGAGAATTGTCCAATTTATTCTATCCTATTAATTCATTTTCTAATGCCTATTTTATTCACAACATCATCGTAGAGATCAGACAGCAGTTTCCAAGTTGAACCGTCAGAATCAAGGTAGCTAGACCATCAAGTAATAGACCACAAATTACAGAAACAACTTGTTCATGGACGATACTTCTAAAAAATTATTGCATAGTTGAGTGTCATTTAGAAAATGAAACCACAATAATCACTTACCAAAAAATGTAAAAGATACGGAATATGAGATTCATAAGGTTGAAAGTTCCTACCAAGAACAGCACCATCCTAAAATGAAAACAATAATGGTTAGAGTGAAAACATAAATCACAAATGAAGTTGTGGAAATGTCAAAGGAGCACAACTATAACCCTGTCAAGTGCTCGTTACGTTCCAGATGAGGAGAGCAAACAGAAATCTGAATACGCCAGTGTAAGTTTCAGTTTTCTATTTCTGTTATCTGTAACCTAAATGTATCAACACTGCTGACTACAAATTTATTGGAGATAACTAAATCAACCTTTCTCAAGTCAACTCCGTGATCTATTAGAAGAACTGGCTGAGGCTTAGTGATTGAACGACTAGCTCTATTGGATTGGCTGATGTGATTGTTAAGTAACTAGCTAACAATTTTTTTTAGTCAGTTTAAGCTTCAGTTTCCTATTTGAGTCACCCAAAACCTAAATAAATTAGATTACTGGTAAGATCAACACAAGTGATTACAAAATTAATGGAGATAACTAAATCAATTTATCACTAGTTAAGTCAACTCATAGTTTGAAATCACGTACTGTGCCGAGCGAAATAGTCGAAATGTATCTTCTTTTAAATCACCAATACCACTCAGCACCAAAGTTTAAAATCTCGAGTCGCATCATAGTTTCGATCTTTGACCGGAAAGATATTATTCCAATATCGCGTCGCTCTGATGCATAGTATCGGTGATAGATTAGAAGTTGAAGGAGGAAGGAGATGAAGCAAATGAAGGAGACATTGTGAGTGGTATCAAGCTTCAATATTTTACCGGAATTATATATTTTGACCATTTTGCCTGGCATGGTACAAGTTTTAAAATCAAGCTCGGCACAAATAATATTTCCTTCCTACACTTCATCACCTTCCTTCTTCAACTCGAATTCATTACCGACACCATGCATTGAAACATTGACATGATATCAAAACAGTATCGTTCTAGTCAAACTCTAAAACTTTGGCACAGCTCAACAATTTGTACCTTGAGTCAACTCCGTGATATATTAGGAATTGGTTAAGGCTTAGAGATTGAAATAGTGGTTCTATTGTGTTGGATAAGTAAGTTGTTGTCAGAAACAAAGTTTAGTTTTGTTTGATAAATATAAATATATTAATCCAAGGAAAAAAGGGGTACAAACTAACTTAAATCCAAAGAAAACGGGGTACAAACTGGATTAGGCAAGCCCAATCACCAACATTGTCCCATATAGCTAATGGGAAGCGCCATCAGACACTCACCCCAATCAAACCACTAGTCCCTGCGAAATACTTATGTTTGACACAAGATCAGAGTATACTCCCAAAGACCGATACACATGAGTTTGTAAACTCCTGAAGATCTTCTCAATATCTAACTACCCCTATCTACTATTCCTCGCTCGTCAAACATAATGAATCATGGAAGACAAGGTCAGGTGATTGGCCTTTGTTGACACCCTACTCCCTCAAAAGTATCTCCCAAATGTTAGGACCTTTGTGCCCGCTAGAGGGGGGGTGAATAGCGGTTCGTCGCGCTTGCTTTGGTTTGCTTCTTCTTGATGATGTGCAGCGAAAAATACAAGAATCAAACACAAACAACACTAACTCTAAGGATTTACTTGGTATCCGCCTCAAGTAGAGGTGACTAGTCCAAGGATCTACACACTCACGTACCCTCCACTATGAAACCACTCATTTACGGTAACTACTGAAGGCGGAGAAGCCTTACAAGCTCACAATACAACAAGAATACAAAGAGAAGCAAATACAAGGGAGATCTTACAAGATTAGTACAATAAACCCTAAACCTAGCTTCTTCCTCTTGTTGTAACTCGCCTCTTGACTTGGATGTGCCTCCAAGAACTGACGGTGAAAATCAAGGAATCGCTGTGGAGCTTTGCTGTGAGCACTCGTAGAGAAGAAACGAAGAAGTTTCGAAGGAATCGCACGCCAACGGCTAAAACCTGCGCCAACGGTCGAATCTCAATCGATTGGATTGCTCCCAATCGATTGGGGAGGCTTTGGATCGATCGGTCGATCGATCCAGAGCGCCTCTGTGCTCTCTGGAAATCACCTGGATCGATCGGCCGATCAATCCAGAGCTTATTGCGCAAAAGCGCAGCTCCCAATCGATCAACCGATCGATTGGGCCGATCGATTGGGAGGCTTTCTGTGCGACGCATTCGGCTTCCCAATCGATCCACTGATCGATTGGGAAGGAGACTCTCGCGGGGACTCACCCAATCGATCAACCGATCAATTGGGCATGAGCCAATCGATCGGTTGATCGATTCAGCTCCTGATTTCTTACCCAAGGCAAGCCCAAAGTCCCCTAAAACCAACATCCGGTCAACCGTGACCTATTGGTACATCATGCCTAGCATTTGGCTACACCCGACCAACCTCGAACTAGCCTTCTAGCCTCCTCCATCAGTCTCACGTCCCTCGGATATCTCCCCATCCTTCACGCCTTGCCTTCAGGAGCTTCCTTCGACCTTATCCTAGTTATCAGGTTCTCCTTGCCAAGTCACACTAGGACTCACCTTGCCAAGACCACATGCTTGGACTTACCTTGCCAAGATCACACTTGGACTTACAACCTTTGCCAAGATCACACTTGAACTTTCAACCTTTACCAAGATCACACTTGGACTTACCAGTTGTCTGGCTCCTCACCAGGACTTTCTCCAATACCTAACCTCCAGTTAGGACTTTTATCACTGCCTAAACTCCAGTTAGGACTTCCCCAGTCAAGTCTCCTGTCAACCCTGACCTACTTGACTTGTCTTCTCATCAACCTGGTCAACCCTTTGACCATCTCCACAACCGGACAATTGCTCCAGCAATCTCCTTATATTGTCAAACTCTTTATATTGTCAAACATCAAAACTCGAATCTCGACTCAAGCTTGACTCAACTCAAGCTTAGTCAAACTGGTCAAACTTGACCAAGGGAAATTTCCCCAACACCAAAGACTCGCATCATCCTCCTATACGTAGACATATCCTGTCGCATATGAAGTCATTCTCTGATCCTCCTCCAAAGCTCCGCAATAGGGGGCACCCAAAGAAAATATGCTCCTGAGACTCTAGCACATGACGACAGAAGGTGCATTGCTGATCCTCCAAGTACTCTTGTCTATCTCTAGTGGAAAGACGTCCCTACGCCAACATCCAAAATGTAACTGCATGGCTTGGCAGAATATGTCTTCCACACTGTCTGAACTCATGGTTTCTTAGGATTAGAGTGCCTAAAGAAATCATAAGTCTGAGTCACTCCATCATCCCGAGTAAACCAATCTACTAGCAACTGTCTAGCAGCCTCCGGTGTCCTAGATGCCAACAGACAAGGTCATGTATATGAAGCAACCACTTAATCAATGGAGAATTTGTGTGGATGACGTCCCTAAACCATACATTCGTGCGCCTCAGGAAAATGTGAAACACATTACTATGTCAATTTTATAAACAACTTCTGTAATTTTTTTTTTTACATTCTTCTGCATCCTTCCAAACAAACTACGGATTATAGAAACCAACAAAGACCTAGAGCTGAATGACAAAGTGAAGTGCCAAGAGTGGTGAGAATTCCACGAATTGATGTTTCTAGCTCCAGCAAAAATCATTTATTTACATGCGATTAGGCATAAATAATGAAAACAACTTGTTAAGAAATTATATAAACAACAAGAAGGAAGAAAATGGTTGCCTGGTCCGCCAAAACTCAAGGTTTTGCCCCTTTTAAGAAAATATATAAAGAGGAAGAAAGAAGACTGGGAAGTCGTGGTCCACCAGAACTCAAGTCTTTAAGGGTCAATGAACATGGAACAAAAAAACTCCGTGTTCCGATATATGAACTGTTAAGTCACAGAAAAGAGAATGATTTGATCCTTGGGGAATCTAGCCAATAATGTATTAAGACCAAGGGTTAAGTGATATATATACTATGAATTCTTATTGGAGAAAGTATGTCATCTATTTGATCTCCATTTTAAGTTTAAAGAGAACACAGCCCAGTAGTGGAGAACAAACATGACAAGGAAAACGTTTTTCCTCACCAAAAGTATATTGGCAGCACGAACAACATCATGTGGATGATATCTTCACACCCCCAATCAAGGAAATCAATTAAAACCCCTCAGTCAGTAAATAAAAGATAGAGTAAGATAAATAATAAAAGAAGTGGAGAGAACATCTGGATTCGCAAATGAAGTTTTCATGTCACCAAAAATGCAAACAGTAAGGCAGAGGAAGAATGACCAAAATACAAACACAATTAATTTAATTGTTTAAATTTTCAGTTGGAATCAGGATATTTACTACCAAACTTAAAATAACACAATGTTAGAAGCAATTCCATTACTCAAAGAAACTTATTCATAAAATTTGATATCACGTAACTAATTATAATTACATGTTATCAAGATCATTTACATTCTATTATCGATTTTATTTTGTCTAACCCTGACTTTGTTAATCTAGTGCAGCTAATCCTATCCCTAATACAAATTCAAACATTGAAAAATAAATTCATCTCAAGGTTAATTTTTTCAAGGCAATCAATTAATATTACCAGAAATATATAAAGAACTACACTGTGGGATTGCTACTTGTAGATGACGATATATGAGGATACAAGTATATCTTTATAAAAAGATCCTCCAATGGATGATATCCATAAATCTTCTTTGCCCGAACAAGGCTATATCCATGAACACTTCTTTTGGTTGTAGAAACATTTTGATTCTGTAATAGTTAAAAAAATGACAGAGATCTAATAAGCTCTCACAGATAAATGCATCCATTCAATCCCCAAGGTGTTAAACATACCAGAGCCTTCTCCAAAGCAGTCATTAAAGCCTTCATATACTGGTCACCTACAAAAAACAATATGGCACATAAAACCTAATTAGATAGTGTAGGTCATCTATATCCTTATTTAAATGACGCATGTTCTATGAAAATCATCACTTTTATTTTGAAAACTACAACTGAATTATGAATAATCAAGTTCACAGCTCCACTTCATGTTTATTAATGTTGCAAAGAATAATCCATGTTGTACTAACAGTTCTATATTTCTCATCTTTGCCTTTTCTTCATCTTCTGAAATTATGAAGTAAATCAAGTTGACAACATCACTTTATTGCAAAGAAAAATCTAAGTTGTATTAACAGTTCTAGCTTTTTCATCTTTACTTTTTTTTTTATCTTACATAAGATATTATGCTAAAATAGAATCTAGTAAAGCAACAATGGTTGGAGTACCACTGAGAAGAGAATCTAGTGACTGCCTCATATCAGTGTCAAAAGGTCACTGAAACAAATCCTATTGAAAGACACAATTGATTTAGGGAGCAGACTAGCATGACATTTCAATATACATATCAGCGCAAAGCAGTGCATAAGTTAACTTGAAATTTAATAATGTAAAAGAGAACTGACCGAATGAAAATAAAAAAATAACAACCAAAAGTTGATACAATCAAGGATACAATCAACATTGTGCATATGCCATTAAGACAAATATCAATCACAAGAAATAGTTGCAAGAAAAGTCCAAAATGACAATGCTTGCCTCCTAATTTCATTAATTAATTGGAAATTTAATTGCCAATATACAAGGTGGTTTATCAGGCTGGATTACTGGCAAACCCAAAACAACACTAAGTGTATTCTTTGTCAATCAGCAACTTACCATACCTATTTAAAAATCAGTGGTTGAGAGGAGTTGCTCATTTTAATGAAAGATGATACAAGAAAACTAACGGTAACGTCGAATCAAAAAACAAGGTATATAATTTATTTTTTATGAAGACTTTTGCAACTGCTATCATGTAGTTGATAAAGAAAACTATTCCAAAACAATGATGAGCTCCATGCTCTCGGTACAACCCAGGCTCTTCTAGAACATTAACCATGGCATCATAAACCAAATACTATTTCTTACATTGATTGGAGACCAAAAAGTTTTAGATGGAATCACAGCTAATGGTGCATAGACAGAATAAATTTGTGTTGCAGGAGTGAACACGCACCATTTGAGATGATGCAGAAAAGGTGGAGGTAAATTGACAAGAAAATACTGTGCACATGATAAGGATAGGTAGCACCTTAAAGTCTGCATTAATGTAAACTACACTGAAGTTTCATATAGCTCATTTTCTATTCAAACTGTTTTTCAGAAAGGTCACCTTCTTTAGAACTTTGAAGAAGCTCATCAGGAAAAGGTATATAAAAAAATGGCAAAACCTACACCAACAAATGAAAATAGTTAGCATGAAAATCCAAATGCAGAGTATATATAATTCATGAAAGGTCAATTCATAACATTTAATTATTCTAATTTATTAAAACTTCTTTAATTAACCATGTTTAAATCACTTTAATAACTGCAACAAAGTACCGTTTGACAAGTGTGCTTATGTATAATATTTCTTCATTATGTGTAATTGGAGGAAATTTTTATAACAAACACCATAACTATATCTTTATCCCAAACACATTTGTTTAAGAGCTTGGCAATTTAGAGAGATTACCGTTTCTCTTCAATCAAATTATTATTAATCTTTTTAAAACCAAGAGCCACACAAGGTCAACCTTGTTACTCAGGTGTAACAGTAAAATGGAGTTATAAAAGTTGGTGTTTGGCATACCTGCCATTTTTCAATTTAGAAAAAGGAATACATACAATAGACGGAACAGACTATAAATAATAAAGGCAGATTTCTCACTACTTGAATAGGTTATGGTACTCAGAGAAATAAATGAACTCTAAGCTTTTGCATTGATAGATGAGTTATTTAACTAACACTATTTTTGTGAAGTATAAGCACAATGTTCCATTTTATCATAGTTCTATTGGCTCACTAGAAAGTTAATAAAGTGAGAATGTTGTGCCACAAAATATGGCTTATACAACATCTAACTGGGAAATTGATTCTGAGATATATGTTCTTTAGTATCCAAACCCTCCTCTCCCCCTTTGTGAAGCAAGCAACGATCCAGGCATGCTCCCCTAATATTTCGATAAAATAAAGGTCACCAACTTCTAGTTGTAGGAAAAGTTCATCCCATGGCTGCAAGTATATATGTGACATGGGATAAGCTTATGAAAAATAACAACCATGATAAAGTGATATGGATAATGTGCATATCAATGAGGCCAAATCCTCTGGTCCAGAATATACCCTATTTATTTATTGGTTGGGTGGACTGACCCCACCTGTTAAACAGATAAGATCCCGTCCATCCAACCAATGAATGAACAGGGGATCAAGACTGGTCCAGGGATCCTGACCAGAGGATCCCTGCCCACATATCAATCGAGAAAGAGGAAGACCAAAGAAAACTTAGTTAGTAATAATAAAATAAGATAAAATTTATTTAAACATAAGTGATGATATAGTAGGGAATAGAATCCAATGACATAAAAAGATCCATATAGCCGACCTCATCTACCGGGAAAATGCTTGGTTGTTGTTGATAGGGTGACTCCTTGTCTATTATTAATTTTCCATTTATCCTTCTCCTTTTTGTTTTATTTTACGTTCCATGTTTCCACTACTTCCAAGGTTGGCTTTCAGTCCCTTTGGACTTCCGAGGTTGGCTTCCAAGTGACAGCAATGCAGTGCGTCAATGAATTTCTTTTATTAATTTAGAAATTGTCCCTTATGGATTTCAGTCATTGGATTCACATGCAATTCTTATGGTGCAAGATGTAGCATAAAACATTCAAGCTTAAAAAAATGAAACCAAACCCAGAAAAAAAAAATCAACAAGAAGTGCATATACGAAACAGAACCCCATGAATGTGGAGACAAGCTTTCTGTCCAGCCGGCGTAGGTCCGAAAATCCTAATGACAGGAACTTCCTTCACACTCCGCCCTAACATATCAGTCTTTAGGAAGGTTTCACTTTAAAATCAGCAAAAGAAGACAAATTAAAGGGATTTAGACAGAACGGCAACAAACCATCAAGGGAACTGTAGCAGATGTCGAAGCCAGGGATCGGAGCCGCCATGTAGTAGTCAAGAGAGACAATGCGAATGGTGAAAAGAGTATTTTCCGAAGGAGCAGCCATCGGCGTCGGATGGGTTGGCGGATGGGTGGTATGCGAAAGAAAAGAAACGACGACTTAGGCGCTGTTTGCTTCACCAATTTCTGCTCCGAGGGAACATAGCGAGACGACGGCACTGAATCCTAATGGCTATCCTTGTTCTCTCCGCGACGGCAGGCGAGCACAATAAAGGGGGTGAAGGAAGCTTAGTGTCATACAGGATACAGACGAGCTCACGGAAGGAAGCGAAAAGATCAGCCTCCGCAAGAAGGTGAAGGTGCCAGCACCGAGCACGCGACAGCGAGGTCGGGCACGGGGGCCGACGGTGAAGGCTAGAACCCGGGGATCGCAGTTCGCGTCTCCGACGATGGGTAGCGGTACGGTGGGGGCAAACGCGACGAAGATTTCGCCCCTCCCCTCCTTTCCTTCTCCACACAAATTACGATTCAATCGAGTGAACGGCCCATTCCCCTCCTTTCCCCCACTTCCTTCGCCTCCCACTCTCTCGTCTCCTCAACCGAACTGCACGGGATTTCCACGTGAGTCGTGGCGGATTAGACGGTGACCTTGTAGTTCTGACTTTTTATTTTTAATTTATTTTTTGTTATAAATTTTGGACAAAATTCAAAAGGAGCTTTTTTTTGTTATATTAAAACACGTTTTCTTAAATAGGGTCTCATTTAAAATATTTTATCATAATTATTCTCAACCAAGCTGATGTATTTTTATCTGCTCACAATTGTGATTAAAATTATTAAAATCAATTCTAAATTTTAAAATATTAAAAGATTATTTATATATATAATAGCTAAGTAAAGAGAAGAAAATAAAGGATTTTATCCCAATAAAATACAATAATAGAGTAGTGAAGAATAAGATAATAAAAGAATGATAAAAAAAATATTTCATCAATTTTTAATGAAAATTTAGATAACCATTTTAGCTTAGAAAATTGAAGTAGGTGAAATTTAAATTTTTATAGGAGAATTTATATTTTTAAAAGTATTATAGGTGTTAAATGTGATGAAAACTTACTATATGAATTATAGCTAGGGCTACGAAGTTAACGAGTCATATTAAAAAAAATTATAAAAGAGTATTTAAAAAAACAAAGGAGTAATACTAAGGTGATCAAAAATCAATTTAAATTTACATTTTCTTAAACAATTGATTGAAAATTTTCAAGAAAATAAACAAAACATAAATATAGTATTTATTGACCTAAAAAAATTTATAATAAAGCCTCGAGAGAAAATATGTATACAAGTAAAGAAATAGAAAATATTAGTATAGCATATATTGAAGTAATTAAGAATATTTATAATGATTTAATGACAACAATGAAAACTCCTAACGATTTAACTAATGTATTTAGTATAAAAATATTTACATCAAGGATCAACTCTAAGTTCATAACTTATTACACTAGTAATGGATGAACTTACTGGATACATTTAAAATATATTATATGATGTATGTTTTTTTGCAAATGACATTATTTTGATTGATGAGATACGTGAATAAGTAAATGATAAATTAGAATCTTAGTAGGAAAGGTTGGAAGTTAAATGTTTTAGATTTGAGTAGAATAAATATAAAATATATAAAATTTAAGTTTAGTAGTAAATATATAAAGCAATTATTAATATAGGAGATTATGAGTTATTGGTAATTGATAGTTTCAAATATTTACGATCATCTTTACAAAAAGATAGAGAAGTTGATAAAGATATTTTATATAGAATATGAATAGGATAGTTGAAATAGAGGAAAACGTCAACTATTCTTGATAATAGTAAGATAGATCTAAAATTCAAATGAAAGTTTTATAAAATGATAGTTAAAATCTGATTTAGAGTTGAATATTAGACTAGTACAATAGTAAAAAATGGGATTCACAGAGATGAGGATACTAACGTATATGTACAAACATATCAGGATGGATAAGAAACGAAATAAGAATATTAGAAAAAAGTCGAGATTGCACTTATTGAAAAAAAACTCTGTATAACACGTTTAAGATGATATGAGCATATAGGACATTTTCATCTACCTAGTATAAGTTGATCTCGACTTGCCAAAATTTCGTCTCTAGTTGACATCAACCTATTAATACTTCTCATGCTAAAAGACTTATCATCTTCGGGAATTCACTATGCCAAAGAGATTCCTCAATCATCTATATGACTTTAACGGCTAAGAAGCCCCTTCTATTAGAATTTCCATTGCCAATAGACTCCTTATCTCTTGACTTTACCATGCCAAGAAGCCTTTATAATTCTGAGACTCCAACTTCCAAGAAGCCTATATGCTTTAGGGACTTTTACTTCCAAGAGACTTTTTTAATGACGATAAAAATAGCAATTCAGGAGATTCAAAGATTGATTTTAATTATTAATGATTTACCATGTTTGGATTGTAATTTAAATCATATTTTTCATTATTTCTATATTTATTATTACCATATTTATAATAATATATTTCCATATTTATCATTATATTTTCCATATATTATCTTGACAATATGTATAAATAGGTGAGTTAGCCTATGACAATTATCAATCAATAATAAAGAACCAATTGTCTTTTCTTTCCTTGTCTCACTTCTTTCTTATGTGCTTCCGCATTATGTATTTCAACATGGTATCAGAGCCATAATCTTTAGTTTCTTCCTATCAATTTCTCTCTTTTTCTCTGCTCGATAGCAACAACCAATTTCACTTTCTCCTAATTTTTCTTCTCATCAATTTCTCTCTTCTTTATACTACTGCTAAAGTATCCAACTCTTCTTACTTTCTTTCTTTCTTTCTATATTGCTTCTTTTTATCATAATGCATGTTGCAACCTCTTCTCTATGCATCCTTTTCTTCACCACAAATTGCAGATTCGTATCCAAGTTAGTAACTAGATGAGGACGACACCCGGTGTAGCACCCACAGCAGCAACTCCTGTTGGAGCAATCTGGGTACCCTAAGTTTTGATGTTTGGGCAAAGGTTTAAGTTAGGTTTATTGTTGTATTTGATATGCATTGTGAATGTGCAGGATATAGGTACAACAAGGAAAGTCCAAGTATGATCTTGGCAAAGGAGGAAAGTCCAAGGATGAGTCTTAGCGGTATAAGTCCAAGCATGTAGTCTTGGCAACGTAAGTCCAAGTGTGACTTGGCAATGGATGAAGTCCCGAAGGCGCGACCTCTTGGCAAAGGAAGACCCGACAATAATGACAAGGCCGATGGAAGCTCTAGAAGGCAAGATGTGAAGGATAGGGAGACATCCGAGGGACGTAAGGCTGATGGAGGAGGCTAGAAGGCTAGGTCTAGGTTGGTCGGGCGAGGACGAGTGCTGAGAGATTGTACTCGAGGTAAAATCCTAAGTTTAGGGTTTCACTGTAGCAGTCATTGTAGCAGTACTGTAGCAATTATTTTAGCAATCGATTAATGTTTCAGCAATCGATTGGTGTAGTCGACTGGCAGCGAACAGAATGTTTCTGTTTGCTCGGTTTGTGTGGATCAGTCGACTGCTAGTTTTGACAGTCGACTGGTATCAAGTCGTTGGGATGTAACGGTCGAATTTTCACAGAGGACAATCGTTAGCAGTCGACTGATAGGTGGGGTTTCCAATCAGTGACCTATATAACCAAGCCTTAGGAGCTTGGTTATAGTTGACGAAATTAGTGGTGGTTAACCCTAATTAGAGTCTCCTAGTGCCCAAGTGATCTAGCGTGTTTGTACAAGGTTGTGGCGAGGTTTCTCTATCCACAAGGAGCTACACGAGTTAGCCAGAGGTTTTCCGGGGAGTCATCCACTGACGAATCGGGATCGTCCACCTTACGGACAGTCATGGAATAGGAGCTTCATCTCCGAACCACGTTACACAACGTGTCATTGAGTTTGCTTCTTGTTTATTATTTTCTAGGGTTAGCTTTCCTTTTGTTTGTTAGTATTTTTGTTTCCGTTGTACACTAACAAGCGTAGGAAGCGACGATTTGGGTGAGACGATATTCACTCCCCCTCTAGCGGACGTCAAAGTCCCAACAACTCCTTGTTACAAAAGTTTAGGGGTCACCCCCTTTCCTTAAAAATTCACCAAATCCACCCTTTCTTCTTCGTAGGTTCAAGTTAACTTTACGACACCTCCTTCGTCAGCATCACCTTCTCTCAGACTTTCTTTTCAGATTCCTCTATAGTCTCTTATGCTTTCTTAGAAGCTTCTTTCTCCTCTCTTTCACTTCCCTCGTTGTTTTGGCTTTTAGAAACTATTTTTTTATTTCCCTTATCTTGTTGTTTCTTCTCAAAAATAGTCAGAAATTATTTTTCTTATTTTTCCTCATTAATGTTCCCCTTCTTCTTTCAAGTTTTGATAAGAATCTTCTACTCGCAAATGTCTTCCTCTTACTCTTTCTTTCCCAAAATCAACAAGTTATCTAAAGCTCCTCTCTTTTACTCTTACTGACCTCTTTTCTTCTCCTTCCTATCTTCCTTTTAATGAGATTCAATTCCTCCTCTTTTCTCTTTCTCTTCTTGTTTTTCTCGTAGTAAGTGCAATATTATTATCCTTCTTAATTTCAAAGATATCAAATTTCATCACTCTTTATCTTCCTCTCTCTTTCTTCTCCTTCTATCTCCTCTTTTACAATAGCAGGTTCATTATTACTGTCTTTTCTCCATAACTATTATTTCTTTTTTAGACGGCCAAATAGCAAGCTTTTTTCATTGCTCAACACACAATAGCGTATTTTCTTCCTCTGCTCCAGCATATGTAACCACCAAAATGCAACCTTCTTTCTCTGCTGCTTTTATTCTGGAGACAGATCAGATTCTAGTCGTCAAACAACAACTCCCCATCTCCTTCTAGTTGTTGTCTTCTTTCATTAAAGGCAAAGTTCAACAAATCTATCGTTTCATTGATCGTACTGGTGGATTTTACTCTAGAAGATATGATTGGTTAACAACCAAACTCAACGTTCAAGTATCTCCCGTTGAGTTTGTCGGGGGTAATGATGACAAAGATAATAATTCAGGAGATTCAAAGATTGATTTTAATTATTGATGATTTACCATGTTTGGATTGTAATCCAAACCATATTTTTCATTATTTCTATATTTATTATTACCATATTTATAATAATATATTTCTATATTTATCATTATATTTTTCATATATTATTTTAACAATATGTATAAATAGGTGAGTTAGCTTATGACAATTATCAATCAATAATAAAGAAGTAATTGTTTTTTCTTTCCTTGTCTCTCTAGTTCTTTCTTATGTCTACGCGCTTCCGCATTATATATTTCAACATTTTTATCTTAAGGATTTCAATTGCCTAACATCAATTATCATTAACTTGTTGGACTTTCATTGTCAAGTATATGGTTCTCCTTAACTGTCTAGATTTTTACTATCAACACCTGTCGAATTTCTTCAATGTCAAATGTATGGTCTATCTAATCCAACCAAATGTCAACACCTTCTTGTTGAACTTCTTATCAACTAAATGTCCAATCAACCTTCTTATTGAACTTTTAGCACTGTTAACACCTATCGGACTTTCATAATTTTCAACATATATTGGACTTTTCTTATTACCAAGAGTTTAATCAACCTAACACACTAACTTTGCTTTCACAATCAAGTATTTAGTCAATCTTGGTTTACTTGACAAAATCAATAAATATATTATTCAAACATCAAAACATAACTCTTGGTCAATTTAACCATGTATTGACTACACTAATAAAGATTAACCTAACTCTAAGCAAGTGAAAAATTTAGTGAGTTAAAATTGACTTGCACTAGGTAAAGAATGAAGTCTTAAGTAATGATCTCCAAGCTTTAAAAGTCCTAATAAGTTGAGATCGATTTATAATAAACAGTGGAGGAAGTTTTAGATAAACTGTCTTTAGACAACAAAATTCCTAATAAATTAAGGTGGACTTGTACTAGGCAAATTAGAGAGAGACTAAGAGACATGAAGTCTCTTGGTATAATAGAGGCTGGAATCAAGTATTAATTGACTAATTATTGAGTCAACTAGATAGTTGACTTAAGTTGGGGTTCCAAAAATATCATTATTCTAGAGTCCAATTACTGTTAGAACTATATTAGTTGACTAGATTAACATGAGTCAATTGGAGGGTCATCAATCAATTGATTATAGTGATCAATCAACAGATGTAGCATAAGAATCTAAGAATGAGTCGTTGATTTGAAAAAGTTGCGACAATAATATTAATGACCAACTACAATGATCAATTAACTGATGAATGCAAACTAATTGGTTGGTTAATGGATTGCAAATTCAAGCAAGCGATGAAAGAAAATAAGCAAGCAAAAGACAGAATCATTGTTGTAATCTTTCATTAGCTTTGTAATTATTTTACTCATTTTTGTATTCCTCTTGTTTTTTGTTATAAATCATACATGTAAGAGGTTTCTCAATCTTTGGCCATTGATGGATCACAAGTTATGGAGTAGGAGTCCATGAGACTCTTAAACCATATATTATCTGTATCAATTAATATGTTATATTTCATTACGCTAACTCGAATTGTAAACATGAACAAAATGACAAATAAAAGTGTATATCTCTTTACCTCCTTTAGCCACACTTCAAGGATCCAACAATTTTAATGCTTTGCCAAAGACCAAGCAAGACTTATGCAGTAGAATCAATGAAGATTAGTTTTCATTCAAAATTAATAACTTTACTCAATTAGGTACATTGACATTATCCTTGAGAATGCAAAGTCACATGCATAACTCAAGCTATAGCATATAGCATATGACACATGTTGCTTGAGGGAGGATTAGTAGATAATTAAGAGAATTATTTTAACAAATTAATTAGTTAATTAAGAAATAATTTAGAAATAAGTTAATTTAAAAATAGTCAATTAAATTTGAGAAAGAGTAATTGTGAAATTAAGAGTTAATTCTCATATCATCTTGAATTTAATTAAATTTCAACTTAAAATGGCCAACTTAATTTTATAAAAAGTTGTATCACTTAGAATAAAAATAATTTAAAATAATTTTACATAAGTTGTAAAAGTATAAAAGAATAAAATGTTTCAAATTTTTTAAATTAAACAAGTAATTGATTAAGGGAAATTAAAAAATTATCTCTTATTAATCTCTCTTAATTAATCCAAAGCATCTTCATTGGTTAAGTTGTAAATAATCTCTCTTATTTCTTAATTAATCTCTTTTAATTAGTAGTGTTTGATGTATCCATTAGAATTAATCTTTATAAATAGACGATTTGGATTGAAAATTATCTAATTAAATAATCAGTAAGATACGCTCTCTCCTCCTCCTCCACTCCTACATTACGGTTGATGTTGCTTATATATATCTATCTCCATGGAATGAGGATGTGTTAGCACCTCCTATATATATATATGGTAATCTAGGTATCCAGTACCACATTCATCTTTGACAGATGCTAATATCTATATATGATGAAAGTTGCAATTGAGTGGGCAACATCACTACAAGGTAGTCTACTGATTAAAATTATCAATCACTAAATTTTTTGTAACTTTAACGATGAAATTATAATTTAGCTGCTAAATTTAGAAACCGGATATAATGTATTGGTAATAATTTTAGCAACAAAATTTAAATTTAGTCACTAATATTAACGATGAAATTTAATTTTCGTCGCTAAATTTAGCCATGAAAATTAGTAATAGATTTAAAATTTATGTTGCTAATTTAATGATGAAACTTAAATTTGATTGTTAAATTAGTGACGGATTTACAATTTTTATCTATAAATTATCCGTTGCTAATTTTACTAGATATACCTTAATATTTATAAAAAAATTCTACACAATTGCAGTATTAATACATTCAATATCAACATTAATCATCAATATCAACACCAATCAAAATAATATTAATAACAATCATCAATATTAATATTAATCAATATAATATTTATTAACGACTTCTAAATGCACACAATTACAATATCAATACTAATCAAAATTTAATTTACTAATAACATCCAAATATATGCAATTACAATATTAATACTAATCAAAACAATATTTAGTAACAACATCAAAATCATCAATTTTAAATATAAATATCAATTCAAATTAGTAAATTACACCAAATATTTAGTCATTCATAGTCACTAGAGTTCAAAAACATAGAAAGCGTAAACTAAATTCTTCAATAACAGCCTTCTCTTTTCTTCTTGGAAAGAAGCGAATAGAATATTTTGAAGGAATTAGTTGCAAGTGCTTACAAGTTGTTGCAAGGGCTTGAGAAATGGTCTACAAGAGAAGGGATATATCTAGCAGTCAAAAATCTAGCATAAAATTCAGCATAGTATGATCTAGTTTGATATTCACCTACTCAAAAAAGGATATAGCGTCATCCAAACTATTCACTGCTACTTTAGAAGTGATAACATTTGCTTTGGTTTCGAGTATGATCATACAAGACACTATCAGGATGAAATTAGAGTGCTAGATCTAAAGCAAAAAATTTTCAAAAGAAAGTTTACTAGTTTAAGTTAAAACAATAAACAAGCATGTTTTCTGATAACACAATTGAATTCATGGGAAGATATAAGAATGGTTAGCTGAGTTGTTTGATGGAACCAGCTTACTTGTTGGAGAAACAAATCCCTTCTTGTAATAATATTTGAAAAAAAAATGGATAACTTGCCTGGGAGAAAAAAAAACTTCTTTTTCTATGTGATATGATTGACAAAGAAAAAAAAATACTTAAGGTGGCGTTTGATACATGGATATGAGAATGAGGAATTAGATTCATTTCTAAACCTTATATATGACTGATGGGAATGTAATCAAGATTTTGAAATGAACCCTAAAAACTTAGGTATTGATGAAATTCACTTTCTCCCTTAAGTTTTGATGAGAATGAGAATTAAGTTTTGGATGAAAATACCCTTAATATATTTGTTCGATTTTTTTTCATATTACTTTCTCTCTTCTTATTTTCTCTCTTATCATACTTTCTGTCTCTTTATTTTATAATGACACTTTTTCTCTCCTTGTTCTCTTTCATCACTCTTTCTCTACTGTTTCTTTCTCATCACGCATTCTCTCCAATCACATACTCTTTCTCCTCATTTTCTCTCATCATATTCTTTCTCTCTCTTCATTTTCTTCCATCACACTTTCTCTCTCATCACACACTCTCTCTTTCCTCGTCATTTCTCATCATACTTTCTATCCCATCACACAGTCTTTCCTTATCTTTTCTCATCACACTTTCTCTCTCATTATTCTTTCTCATCGTGCTTTCTCTCTCAATATACATCCTCTCTCCTCAATCTCTCTCATCACACACTCTCTCCTCATTTTTCTCTCATCACACTTTCACTTTATTCATTCTCTCCCATCAATCTCTCTCTCATTTTCTCTCATCACACTTTCTCTCTACTCAATCTCTCCCATCACACACTCTCTCCTCATTTTCTCTCATCACATTTTCCCTCTCTTTATTTTTTTATCACACTTTCTCTCTCATCATATTTTTAGGATTGTTAAGACACCAGAGGGGCAGGGAGTGAATAGCATTCACCAAAAATCACGATTTAAAATAAGTCACACAGTGAAAAAGAAAGAGAACAAAAAGCACACGCTAACATAATTAATTTTTTACTTGGTTCGGACGACTCCTACTCTAAGGTCCGCATTCGTTGAGTGCTTTCATTGAGCAATCACTATCAATTCGAAAATGAGTTATAAAAGGTTTGAGTACAAGAACTGAAATAAATTGTTACCGACAAATAGAAAGAAAA
This sequence comes from Zingiber officinale, assembly GCF_018446385.1. Lineage (NCBI taxonomy): Eukaryota > Viridiplantae > Streptophyta > Magnoliopsida > Zingiberales > Zingiberaceae > Zingiber > Zingiber officinale. The sequence continues at coordinate 34,716,830 of NC_056001.1, forward strand.
TTTAAAGTCTTTCATTCTTCGAATTTCGGAGCAGCCTTTCGATATCGTTAGAGCCTTCTTTTCAAAGTAGCGTGCAAAATGGAACTTGTAGCAGATGTGTTGTTTAAAGTTACTGGTTGTAGGCCTTTATATAGGCTCATTCCAGGTGCTTGGAATCTCTCCGAGCGCTTGGACGGTTGATGACATGACGATCTCTCGTCGAAACTTAATCCGTTAAGTTTATCCACCTATGGGCGCCTGGATCCCTAGTTATCATGCTCTAACTCAACTTATGAATAACTTTTATGGTCTGGTCGCCCGGACCACCCGGGTGCCTGCCTAGGCCGCTTAGGCAAAGTTGTCCAGGCGCCCTGATCCCTTTCGGGCGTCCAAACACTCTTTTTTCAACCTCTTCTTTTCCTGTAAAAAGTGTTAGTTCAGACAACAAAAATATGTTTATCCTGTAAAACAAAGTTAGCACAACACAATAAGGTAAGAGTAGTAATTAGATCCTGTCTCCCCAAAATCAGGATCTAGTCAAGGTTTCAGCTTAGGTTTCCCAAATTGACCTAAGCTATACCGACGCCTACCATTCCCTCAATCGGGAATGCGTCCTTACTGGATCTCTCCTCCAGTTGCTTACCTCCACTCACAACTGCAGTCTGACTCCCAAATGGACCTAAGATTGCTTCAGCATCATGCCACTGTCGAAAATTGTGATTTAAAACAAGTCACATAATAGAAAAGAAAGAGAACAAAAAGCACACACAAACACAAGTAATTTTTAGTTTGGATCGGAGCCTTTTACAACTCATACTTCAAGGCTCATACTCATTGAGTGCTTTTATTGGCCAATCACTATTAGTTCAAAAATGAGTTATAAAAAGATTTGAGTACAAGAACTGAAATTAATTGTTACTGAGAAATAGAAAGAAAATTTGAAATCTTTCATTCTTCGAACTTTGGAGCAGTATTTTGGTGTCGTCAAAGCCTTTTTGGAGCAGCACGCAAGAATGAAACTTATAGCAGATGTGTTGTTTGAAGTTGCTGGTCGAAGGCCTGTATATAGACCCATTTCGGGCACCTAGACCGTTGCTGACGTGGTGATCTCTTGTTGAAACTTGATCCGTCAAGTTTATCCACCTCTGGGCGCTTAGACCCCTCCCAGGTGTCTGGACCATTGACGTGGGTTTGGCCAGTCATAACACTCTAACTCAGCTTCTGGATAACTTTTCTAGTCCTAACGCTTGGACTACGTCTGGGAAAAGTAGCTCTGGGCACTCGGATTAGCTCCGGGCAGTCAGATCCCTTCTGGGCACCTGGACACTCTTTTTTCAGCCTCTTCTTTTCCTACAAAAATGAGTTAGTAAAATAGGAGTAGTAATTAAATCTTGTCTCCCCGAGACCAAGATCTAGTCAAGGTCTCAGTTAGGTTTCCCAAATAGACCTAAGCTGGACCGACGCCTATTGTTCTCTCAACCAAAAACATGTTCTCACTAGATCTCTCCTCCAATTGCTTATCTCCACTTACCAACTACAGTCTGACTTGTCTTTGACTCACCAGGTCTTCCCCCTAGTGATTATATAGGAAATACGATATCAAACCAATTCAATCCAACATAAAAAAATATTGATGTAATACAACAACTCCAAGTCACAAATGACAATGCGTGTATATATGCATGTACATGTGAAACACTTAAAAAAATCCAGAACAAAGAGAACTATAACCGAAAGAACTATAACTATAAGCAATGGAAACAATAAAAAGAAATAACTCAACATAAATCCAACTCAAGTGAGACTGGCAACCAGGATCTCTGAGTGATACAACACCTCCTTTATCTGCTAACCTGGAAGTCAAAGGAAAAGCAATGGGTAGTGAGTACAACTACTTAATGGGTAGAAGAAGATAACGCATGAATAACACACTAACAAGAGATCAAAGGATGCAGTCTCAGGTAAAAATATTTACTATCCAATGTAGGTGTCCCAACATAATCACTAGCTAGCCAAAAGTATAATCAATAACATAGTACTTCACTAACTTGCTCAACCAAGTATAACCAACAAATCAGAAATACATACAGTATATCCAAACCTGCGTGAACAAATACATGACCGACATATAATAAGTATATAATAAACACTGACTACAGGAGAACGCTCTACCACAGATGGTCCCGTGGGTAGTCAGGGTAAATGACTAGTCACTATTCGTGAGAGAATGCTCTGTCACAGATGGTCCCATGGGCGGGCAAGATAAATAACTAGTCATTGTATGCGGGAGAACGCTCTACCACGAATAGTCCCGTGGGTAGACAGGATATATACCAATGGTCACTAACGACTCTCTCACCCACGCATGAGAGACAAGATAGACTAATGGTCGCTGACGACTCTCTCAACCACAAATGGGAGACAATGGTCGACGTGATATACCAACGGTTGATGACGACTCTCTCAATCACGAATGAGAGATAATGGTCGACAAGGTATAACAACCAAGCACTACAACAAAAATGACTTTCTACAGCACGTCATCAACGGCGCACAATTAAGACGTGTCGTTAATACTAGTTTTTACGGCACACCCAATCAAGTACGCTACGAATAGTATTATATTTATACAAATAACAGCGTGCAAAAAATTACACGCTGTTAAAAATAAATATTAACAGCATACTTTTTACATGCTATTAAAACTATTACAAATTTTAAAAATTAAAATTTTAAAAACATACAAAATATACTATTAAAAATATTATAAATTAAAATTTTAACAGCATACACAACAAATATGCTGTTAAAAGTTTTATGTAACTTTTCGCGGCACGTCCTCTACAGCACGCTGTTAATAATCTTAAAAGTTTTGGGATTTAATCGTGTCCGACGCCGTATCTCATCACGATCCCGCACCTTTATTTTTCTTGTTAACCTAAGCTTTCCCTTCCCGCAACGTCGCCTTTCCTCTCCGCAGCACAACATGATTTCTTCCATCGCCGACAAAGAGGCCGCCGACAAAGAGGCAGGCGACAAGGTTGAGGGTCGGCTGCTCGAGAGGTGGCCAGTGAGGCAACGAGCGGTTGTTGCCTGCCTCCTTGTCGACGGCCTCCTCCCATCGTAGCACGATCTTCACCAGTCACCTACGCGATGCAGCCGTTGCCTAGACTCGCTTGTAGGCGGTTCGCAAACGGCTACTTGAACGGTGATGTAACCCTTTCTTCCTCTCGTTGCGGCAATCCACTCAGGGATTAGCTAACTAGAATGCTAACTAGAATGCTACCTGCAACCTAGCTTCCTCCGCCACTCAGGGATTAGCACCGTCAATTACATGTTGAATACAATCACTTAATCAGTTACTCAGCGAAACTGAGTTACGGGCGCGAATCTTTGATGGCTTCAGAAGTTTGTTCATGGGTTCACCTAACATGAACACATTAGTTGGTTTAGGTGCTTTATCATCCTTTGCAGTCAGTTCAATTGCTGCCTTAATTCCAAAACTGGTATTTACAATCTTATACGGGAAGATGCTTTAATTTATTACGTTTGTTGCTATACATGCATCTGCTTGTTGACCATGCTCCTTATCAACATGTTTTAATGGTTATAAAAAATGTTGTTTGATTATGTCATAGCAACAAAAGAGGCGGGGAGGAATGGGGATGCACAAATTAAACAAAGGACGGCGATGTGAGACACAACAAATTGTAAGGGTAGGGGTGCAGGGAGTGGTAGACTTGTTGATGCCCAGAAAATGAGGCTTCAATATCAAACCAGTGACTACACTTTGTACGCATATAACTCCAAATTAACCTAACTATATTAGTGACTATCAATATCTGATTATCATTTTAGTGACAAATTAATAACAAAATGATAATATCAATTTAGATTGGTCTGAAGAAATTGAAAAATTATATTTGTTTTTTTATTAGTAAAACTGTAGGACTTTGCTAGTGTGTTGATGGTAACAGTATGCCAAACGAAGTGTTCCATACTATGTCAAAACATGGATATATCATAGTATTTTGCTTAGGAGCAAGCAAGGCAGCTGCTTGTTTTATGTTGCTGTGGTGAAAAAAATTCTTCTTAATGCTAGTTTGATTAGAATGCATGATGACAGAAGTACATATTATGATGCATAACAAGGCTATAATACTACTTGGCATTTCCAGTGAGCATTGATATTGTACTTTTTTGAATATTTGAATATTGTACTTTTAAATGTCGGAGAATATTTAAAAGGTAGCCATTCCTTTCCTTTCGCCCGTAAGTGATTGTATTCAACATGTAAATATGTTGGAGAATATTTTGTATTCTTACTTATATTTTGAATTTTGATACTTGCTAATATATCTAGATTCACTAACATATACACTTTCACTTATATTTGCAAATTATATTTGAATGATGTTTGAGGAATGACTTTTTAGTCGATAATGCATTGGTCTTAGAATGCATTGATATGGTATTTATCCAAGACATATTATCTATTGTTTGCTCTGTTCTGTCCAAATAAACTTTCAATTTCTTCAAAATACAGTCAGATTAATTTTTAGAATTCATTGGTTATTCTTTTGAGATTTTTTCTCTCCTCATTTTGATGGCTAATATATGACTCTAAGCTTACCAATTCTTCCATAAAGCCTTTCATTCCATTCAAAGGGATGGCAAACATCATCCACAAGTGATGTGGAATGTGAATGAGAAGAATTTTATGCTTCACTTGGCTTCATCCTGATTTGTGCTACTCATTGTTATAGATTTAGTGAAAACACTGTTTACAAGTAAATTGCTTGGATTGTTATTGTAAGTACGTTACATCAGTTGCATTGGAATACCCTTACTATCTGTATGCAAGCATGATTCAAGGTGTACACATTGCTAAAATCACTTGAGCATCCAAAGGGATGAAAATGACTTGTATTTTAATGCATGAAACAGGTGTCTTGGTGGGTTATAACGTAATACATGAAATAGATTTCTTGGTGCGTCGGTGAGTTATACCTTGATTATATTTCACTAACAAGTCATGAAGTAGCTTGAAATTATGTTATCTTTTTACCTGGTAGCCTTTTTAGCCCATTCTGCTGGTAGAACCAAAATCCATGGTTTTTGATGCTTTATTAGAAAGATTATGTTGACTTTCTTTTGAAGATATCATGTATCTGTCTAAAATATCTAGTACAAAAATTTCAAGCTGATTGGCAAATTCATCAAATTTCCTTTTTGTTGGATATACAGATTGCTTGAATTTGTGAGACGGGATTCAGATGACATTCCAATCCAGGTAGTGAAGTTTCACTTACTCTTTTCATTTATCCCACATAATTGGTTTAGCACATTGAAATTTTCAAACATGCTTGGTTGTAGCACTGCATTGTGCTTCACACACCTGATATAATGTGGCTCTATAATATGTTTCTGTTGTGCTCAACCACAAGCAGTTGAAGTTGTTGTTGCTACAAAATTGACTTAAAGAATTATTAGAAATTAAAAAAAATAGTAAGCATGCAATATTTATTTCTGTTCTGTATACCTTGAAATGAGTACCTATGCAGGAGAATTAGGATCATTTTGAAGCTACTATCTCATCTTCTAAAGGAAAGGGATTTGCTACAAAAGAACATTTTGAAGCATTTACTAGAGCTAGCTTGTTGCTCTTCAACAACATATTCTCTCTTCTTATTGAGGAACTGATTAATTTGGTAAGCAATTCATTTAATAATCCACACATTCTCTAAGTTCCAAACCATAATAAATCAGTTTAGAATTAACAATTTTCGCCTTCTTTTTCTTGGGTCTCCGAGTTGATTTTGGAAACATGCTTTGCACTCAGCATGCTCTCTAGCCGAGGAATCTTTGCCTACTCCGACAACTAGTCAATCACCATGCTCTCGGCCTTTTACGATTTAATGTACTTAATCTTATCTATGATTTAACGATTAATATGAAGTATTCATATTTTCTTTCTCATCTCATATATGCTTTATTAATTTAATCAAGTTTACTAACTTAAACTCTCATCATGGTTAATTTGCAGGTTGTAATTCCCTTGCATAAGTTGATTTCAATTGTGTCCTCTACAAACAAAATAAATTCTGTCGAAAAGTATATTCAGGTCGATAATCATGAATTCTGGTTCATGGGGTTTCTGAACTATGACACGGTTGTGCGCCGTCAGCACGAAGCTTTGCGCCATATGCAAAAGGAAGCATCGCCGCGACGGTAGATCTAGATGTTCCAACTATGTAACTTTTGTACTGAGCAATAGACTTAGGGTCTTTCTTTGGTTCATGTTAATATTTATATTGTTGTTTAGAGAAATTGATGAGCTTTGTAAAATGATTATTAGATGAATAAAAATTATGTATTCATATTTTGATTTTATATTATAATTTTTATTTTATTTTAAGTGGTGTATGAATTGGGATAATATCTAAATTTTAAATTTGTATTACATATTTTAAATCAATATTAGTGATAATTATATGATATTTTAACCGCGGCGCGCAACGCATGCTGCGGATATTATTTTTCGCGGCATGCAACGCATGCTGTGGATATTATTTTCCGCGGTGTACGTTGCGCGCCACGGATAATAATATTCGTGACATGCAAGGCACTTTTCACAGCGTGCAATGCATGCTACGGATATTATTTTCCGCAGCGTGCGTTGCGCGCTGCGGATAATAATATCCACGGCATGCATTGCACGCTGCCAATAACCTAGAACTTTCAACAGCTTTTAATTGTGCAGCTTGCAATGTGCGCTGTAGAAAGTGAATTTGCACTCTGCAAAAAGTCATTTTTGTTGTAGTGAAGGGTCTAGTAGAATCCTTGAAATCCTATACTATGGTATAATTCTACTAATGTATAGGCATGAGCCTATATTACAAGTAAGGGTTTACTAGGATACTCAGTACCTTATATTATAATATAATCCTACTAATATATAGGCAGAAACTAGGCAATCATGTCTCCAAGTTGCTAGTCACCTAACATTAATATCTTGATTAATTCTATGGAATCATCTCAAATATAATAAACAACGAAATCAAGATCAAGTAATCCTAGGAACCGATTCAAAGGGGAAAGCCTAGTGGAATACACTACCCTCCTGCTAGGGAGTGATTTCCATCAAGTATAGGTTAGTATAATCTCACTAACATATATGTCCTCACACCAGTATACAACTATACTACCTATAATATTAGTGCCCTGCAGGCACGAGCCTAAGTATATAGTCATACTATAATATAAATTCATGAACATAAGCTATAGGCCTAAATAACAACAAAAGTCTATTAGGATACTCAATATCCTACACTGCAGTATGAAATAATAAACAAAGGTTTAGCAAGATGCTCGATATCCTATGCTACGATATGATCATCCTAACAATAAACACAAAGTCAAATCATCTACTAAGGGGTCTAGCAGAATATTCAATGTCCTATACTATGATATGGTAATATCATGCATATCCATAAACACCATTATGAATATTAAACATAATTGCATAGCTATCAACAATAGATTAACATATAAGGATAAACAATAAAGTATCAAACTCAGGAGTGATATAGGATAGACTTAAGAAAGCGAGTAACTGTGACCTCATCAAAACATGACAATAAACAATCATGCACTATAATCACAGCTATCAAGACGATAAGCAAGATCAACCCACCTCATTGTAAATCATCCTCACTGTCTTTAAGTCAATTATTTGCTCCGAACTCAAGTCTTACAAGTATAGGATACAGATCCAATCTAAGTACTAAAGTAGTCCTAATAATAATGTTAAATTGGTTTATCGACCAGGTGATTAATTCATATGTTAATCACTAACTCATCAATGTTAACCCATTTGTTAATTAGTTAGTCAATCTATTAAATCTGTAACTAGTACAATTAATTAATCAACTAAATCATAGCTTTAATTAATATAACCTTCTGCTAACTGTGTTCTTCCGGAGTCTGTGACTCCTCCTCGAGTAGAAATTCCGACGAGGTTGTAGGGAATCAATGGCGGCGACATCACTGGAGAAGGGTTCGTGCACGGCGAAGGGAAGAAGAAAAGTGGCTGGTGGCCCGGTGGTGACGACTCGTCGGACTCACGGCGTGTGTGTGGCATTGGGAGGAAGGGGAAGGCAGTCGGTTGGAGCAGTTGGGAGGCGCCGGCATTTGGGGGATCTTGGGCAGCCGACACGGCGGCGGCCGCTCATGATACCCAGATCGCAGTTTTCTCCATCGATAGACTCTCGACAGCTTGCTCTCTCGGTAGCTGACAGTTTACAGCGGTGACGTCGCATGACCAGGAGAAGGGAGTACAGTGTCCGACAACCAACAAAAACAACAAGGATGCTTGACGACGACCGTGAAATCACGGCAGCATCCGTGCGGCGGCGATGAGGATGAGGAACGATTCCACATCGTCTTCTTCAGCGATGTCTCACGACCGCAGAAGACGGCGGCAGTGGGCAGATTAGTGACTTGCGTCGCGTGTGGGAGCAGGGAAGGGACGAGTGGTGGATGTGCAGTAGAGAAACGACACCGGTAGAGGCTGTACCGGTGTCTGAGGTGAGTGGCGGCTGCGGCTACAGTGACGACGCCGCGTGCATGAGACGTGTGAGAGGAGACTTCGAACCTAGGTCTTTAATATCAACTTAGATTAATTAAGTTAATTATATTATTAACTCCCATTCTAAACAGACTTTAGAAAAGTCGAATCCATTAATCCCATAAACTATCTAAATATTCATTTTAAAATATATATATAATAACAAAATAAATTATTAATAAAAATTTATTAGAATTTTTCATCATTTATTTTATTATTATTATTATTATTATTATATATATATATATATATATATATATATATAACAGTATGCTCCCAGGAGAACAAAATTATATCATTTTAAGTTGCATGATAAACAAAGATCCAAATTGTTATTGGAAGATTATGCAAATCAAGACTAGCATAGGGAGGAATCTTACCCTCCATTAACAATTTCATCGAGGTAAAGTAGGACCAAATCTAAGTTTTCAAGTGTTAACTTTTATCTACATTCTTCCTAAAAAGATATGATGCAATTAGAGCTGCATATAAAATTAACATAACCATTTTACCTATTTTATGAGTAATAAACAAAAAGACTGAGTTGAAGGTAAACAAATCTAAAAAAAAACAGTTGCTATTTTTAGCTACTTATCAGTGGCTTTAGGGTCTTGAGTCTTTTTGGAATAAAAATCATGTGCCATTGAAAAAGCATGACTCATTAATGAATGAGATGATATAAAGCGAGATATAAAATTTTGCACAGGCCGGCTCAAGACATATGATTTATGCCTAGGGCCTCAATTATATTAGGGTCCATCAAATTTTATATATATATATAATATTTATTAAAATATTTAAAATTATAGTTAAAATAAAATTTACTCAAGATTTATTTTTATTATTAATTTTATTTTTATAGCCAGATATATTTTGATCAATAATTTTAAATTTTTTAGATTTAACCAATATTTTTTATTTTTTTTATAGATTAAAGTTAAATTTGATTATTTTTATTTTTTTTACTCGTGATAGATTTAATTGATAATTTTAATTTTTTATTAAAATTTAATTCGTAATTTAAAATTTTTTACTAATAAAATTTAATTTACTAATCAAAATTAAGTTTGGTTAATAAATTAAAAATATTTATTGGTTATACTTAATTGATATTATCTTATAAAAATACTTTTGGAAGTCAAAACATATTTAATATTACACTATCATTTCCTCTAAATTTTATTGTCCTTTCTTTCTTCTCATTTTTATACTATTATTATTGTGTCGTTACTCTTCCATTAGGCACACTCTTTTATTTTTAATAATTCATCATTAATATTTAATAACTAAATATTTTTAACTAAATAAATTTGATTGATAATTTATCGAAGTTAAAATTGATAAAAAGATAGTTTAGTTCACGAATCTCTCACCAATATGAGATCCAGAGAAAGAGTATCTCATACGTAGTGACTATATCTACTACTCAAATCTATTACTTTTAGATCACATAACAATAATTTTATTGAGTTAAGACCTTCCTTTATCGAAGTTAAAATTGATTGATAAATTTTTAAAAAATAATAATTAAAATGTATATTAATAGTATTATAATAATTTATTACTCGTTGCCAAATTAGTTAACATAAAGTGACATTGGCACAAGATAAAGTTATTGCTATATGACTTAATTGACCACTGTTTCCAATTGTAAAAATAATCATTAACAATCTATGAAATTGTCCTTTTAAATTTTACTAATAAAATTAAATGTCGTGCCCGGGGCATAGTTGAGTTTGGCTATTGTGGGCGGGCAAGGGGTTAAATCTTAACAAAGTTAAAAAAAATGTCATACCCGCAGTGGCCAACTTTAATTTCCCAATTTACCTTCTCATAGATGGTCATGAGACCGACTATGTGGATCAATAGGGTGGCGAATTTCACCTTTTGCTACAACTAATAAGATTTTTAATATTTATTATTTTTTAAATTAAGGCTTATTTTTTTCGCCTAGGGCCTCAAGAATAATTGAGACTGATCTTGCATCAACTGCTCTACTTCCACCTTGACCCGATCTTCCATAAACAACTCTGATATTGCGAATCGATCTCTCAATTCTTGATTCTCCTTTCTTAACTCTCGTACTTCAGTAGATGATGAACTCGAACGACCTTGAGCCTAGGAGTAGACATCACACGATCAAAAATAACTTTTGTTTGTGAGTCAAGGTTAAAGAGGGAATTCTTTTTTTGCTTTGATCACCAATGACCTTATAATACATGTCACGTATAACATTGTGTGATGGAATTTGTAGCTCCCCTCCCTCTATATCAAGTTGAGACACCTGTGCAACACTAGCAGTCATATCGTTCTATGTAAAAGAAAATATTATTCTTATTTAATATACAAATAATAAAGCTAGTCATTGTTAAATGCGAGAGGTAATAAAGTTTAGATACTCCATCATCCTTTCGTCGATGCTGCTACAAAATAGCTCCCAATAATTGGATGGTAGTTATAAAGTATTTCTTACATAAACACATTTGTTTATAAATTTAAATAAGTTCATTGATAATTATGATAATTAAATAAGTTATGGTAAGCTCATAAACTCTATTACATCTTCTATAATAGATTGTGATCCAGTTGTATGATTCTTGTATCCAGATCAGCGATCTCAGTATTTATATTGTTTCAAGAAATTAATGAATTTTGTTGTTATTTTTCTATAGTCCAATTTTTTTTTTTTCAATCATCCCAAATCTCATTTGGTACATATATGGGATGACTTTGTCTCTTTCTTTCTTCACTTGTACAATAATTTCTTATATTATTTTTGACAATACAAGTTTCATAAATTTAGGCTCGTATCGGCTCCCAATTATATTTTTTCTACAATAATATTAAGAAAATTAGTATAAAGGGATATTATACAGTATCAATAATACTGTATAAGTTGACCACTTCCATCTTTTAGCCAACTTGAAGGTCAGTTATAAGCTGACTCTATGATTTACTGCTCTTCATATAACTTGGGGACGGACTGTGAAAGACTTATGAGGTGAGCGTAATTACTTTATGCTACAATAATATTCAAACACTTACAAAAAAATTCACGATAATAAAATCTTTAATGTGTTGATCTACATACCTCCATATATAATCAAAAACACACTGACATTTATTAAATTTTTTAGTGATGTAAACAATATGCTATGATTATTGAGAGTAAAACTGCTAAAAAATCTTTATTTTTTTAAAATAATAAAAAAAAAGATTATATGAATATGAATCAGTAATAACATCAATACTTATCACCAATAATTTTCAGCGTAATCTAGCCATTGTATATTAATATAATTAAGATGTGACTTTATTATATCTGTAAAATAATATTATAACACATATAAGTTTCAAATAATAATCAAATCAGTATAAAAGCATATGCCGGAAATAATTAAGCATAAAGGACACCTTTAGAAATTTTGTTTGGCAACAAAAGAGACATGTTAGGCAAACTTAGTGTACAACATTATGAGGCCTGAAAAAAATTACAGATCAATCAGCCTTAGAAATTTAGTTAACCATAATTTTCAGTCCTAAAATTTAATCATCATTACAAACTAAATCATTAACATTAACAGTTTTTAAATCTCCAGACTTTATTTAAAGCATCCAAGTTTGCTGAGGACATTCTGAATATCAAATAGGTCCTAAAAAAATTAAATATGTTCAAGAACCATTCATCTTTGCATAGTTCAACCCCTCTAATGAACATGCTATCTTTAACCAAAATAATTTTACTTATTTCCCTCTATGGATGAAATTTCTATTTTTAGAAAATTTATTTATATCCATGCTTCAATCCCATTCATTAGAAATGATTTCAATCTATTGAAACCAAACATAACAGAAAAAGTTACTGGTTTACCTACCATTTTGATTTCATTTTGAATTTATTTACATTGTATCAAAGGCAATCTATGCACATTTATCTTTGCGAGTGTTCTTTTTAATAACAAATGTAATCTCTTCAATAATAAATAGGTAATTGGTTAAAGATGTCATCCTCTCACCAACAAAATATTAATCTTTATTAACTAAGATTAGCAATTCTTTTTCTATCGTTGTAGAATTCTTATTAAGCATTAGGATCTTATATATTGTTCATTCTAATATAGGAATGTGAATTTACTAACATCATCAATAATGTGCACTGGAATGTGAATACTTATATGGGGTAACATCATCTTTTCCACATGCTTATTTCAAGTACAGAAAGTCATCTGCATGACTGCATTGTGCTAAGTGAGTAAGAGCGCATTGCTAATAATAATCATTCATCAATACCTAGTGCACAAAGAAAATTATCTCCAAATAGTTTAAGAACACGTCAAATAGAAGGCTGCACAAACAACATTATAAAATTAAGTATCAAATAGAGGGTCGCACAGCTAACAAACAACATTTTTGGTATTTTTTACCATAGAAAATTCCATCCCATGCACGCCAGTTCAAGGGTTGCACGCGTGGCCGGCCTGGGTTGCGTGCGCACCCGACCTCTACCTTGCCCATGACCTGGTATCATTAAGGTGGCTAGGTCATGCTTGGCCTCATGACCTCGGTGCAAGGCCGCAGTCGAGGTCACGCTTGACTTCGTGACCGCTATGAGCCACGGTCGAGGTCACGCTCGACCTCACGACCTCGCTATGAGGCTGCGGCACGACTTGGTCATGGGCACAGCGAGGTGACACCTCGGTTGCTGACAGATCAGGGTAGTGGGATAGGGAAGACTGAAGAGGGTAGAGAAGCAAACCTATGAGGAGAGATTGCATGAGGAGATCACATGATCAGCGTGATTGCGTGAGGAAAAATTTAGAGGATAGATCGGAAAGAAATTGGGAAAGTAATTTAGTGACGGAATAAATTATTTTAAAAATTTTCTATCGCTACTTTAGCTAATGTATCCCATTTTTATTAGAGCTAGTTTAGCCGAAATTATTTTTAGTCACTATTTAGTAATTAGGACCGTAAATAAGTTGAGTCGTGCTGAGTTAAATTTTTGGGCGCTCAATTTTTTTTGATAAAATAATCGAGTCAAGTCGAGTTTAAAATGAATCAAGCCTTTGAAATGATTGTTTAAACTTGATTTGATTTATTTTTTATGAACCTGAGCTCGAGCTTATATGAAGTTTGGCCTGAGCTTGACTCGTTTAGATGTTTTTGAGCTCCTAATTCAAACTTAGCTTGAGCCTGATTTGAGTTTGGTTCATTTAAATATTGTCAAACTCTCAATTTAAGCTTGTTTGATTGTTTGAAACTTTTATTTGGTTAATTAGTTATTGAGATTGATAATTCAAACTTATTTATTTATTTAGCATAAGAGTTTTATTACTGAATATGGTTCGTGAACATTGTTCATAAGTAGTGGCGTAGCTAGGATTTTCATTCAGGAGGGGCAAAGTGACGGAGTCGATTGATGACGGTGATGTTGGCGAAAAACAACGACGTCGACTAAGCGAAAGAAATCAATCAAGAAAATTTCACCTCAATTAAAAGGTGTTCCGGCGAAGAGATTGCGTTAGCCAAGTGAAGACGAGAGACATGCAACAAATGATAGCGACGATGGTAACAATCGGTGTGCGACGATAGTGACTTGCTATAACGGCAACGACATGTCGCGGAAGATCTTGTGGGTAAAATTAGAGTTAGGAAAAAGAATAGGAAAGAAATTAGAGGAAGAAAAAAAATGAAAAGGGGAAAATAAAAGTTCGGGATTAGAGGAGGTAGGAGAAAATGGACAGAGAAAAAAAATTAATTCAGGAAAAAGGGAAAATGGGTTTGGCTGAAAGGATTTTAATTGGAATTTTTTGTTAAAAAGATTAGAAAGTTTCAAAATTTATGACTATACCTTTTTTTTTAATGTTTTTCCCATCGTATTAATATTTTCTTTGAATTCCAGGGGGTGCGACCGCACCCCTTGAGTCTTATATAGCTACGCCCCTGTTCATAAGCATTGTTCACGAACATTAACGAACTGAATACATATGTGTTCAAACTTTTTTATTTAATATGACGAGCTGTTCAATCTTATTTATTTAAACGATCTTGTGTATATTGAATGAAAATAAATAAATTCTTACCAAACTTGTTTAGGAACATCTAATTCATTTACATCCCCAAGGGCGGATCCAGAGGGGGGGGGCAGCATCGGCGGTCCCCCCCCTACCGGTAATGGAACCCCTAGTAGTATGGGGTTTCACCGGTGGAGATAGAAGATATTGCCCCTTGTTCCATATAAAAATCGCCCCTCAATCCTTTAATTCCTGGATCCACCACTATACATCCCTATTTGTTGACGTTGAGGAGACGAAGGGACACCATTTCCCCTTCATTTCTCTCATTGCTGCAAACGTCTCTCATTGCTGTAAACACCAAGGAGACAAAGGGGCGTCCTTTCCCTTTTGTCTTCCTCAGTCATCTTATAATGTAACACCCCACCCTCCTCACTACTAGTCTGTGAGGGCGGAGCGCTACTGGACTACTAACTTATCTGAACTAATCTTGTTCACATGTTGATAGTAATTCCTAAAACTCTCGGAGAACTCAAAACATACAATTAACTAGCAGCGGAAGACTAAAATGACTCATCTAAACACATAAAATCATTCTATAAATAATATCATCAACATGAATGAACAATTCCAATAGTCTAAATACAACATAATCTTAATAAATTCTTATGCTAAATCCCAAGGCTTCTATAGTCCAGGCATCACACATCCATCCGCACCTCCTTGTCGCCTTCCTCTGCTATAACTTTTCCTTTCCTTTATCAGCAGTAAGAGGAAATGCAACTATAAGCAAAATTGCTTAGTAAGCGTTATCTAACTTACAAAACTCGAATATGCATGTTGCTGGAAGAAATCTAAAACTGAATGCTCAGAAAGAAATACTACTCATGCTCATCTAATAGCAAAAGAAACATAGCATACTGAAATACTAAACATGTAAACAAATCTAAACAACATGTCAGCATATAGGAAAACTAAACTTGCTGAATTCTAAACTTATGTGAAGCTTGTTTCTTTTGTTTAAAAAAAAACTTATACTTTAATACTTCAAAATAATAAACAACTTCTCTTGGGCCCAGGCGTAGTATCATCTTATGCGCGTTCCCTAATAGGTTGGGGTAGCGAGCCACCAATCCTAAAAGAGCAGACCTCGGTCTACCAGGGCCAAGACCTCAGAATTGGACACCTAAATTTGTTTAACGACAACCTCGGAAGTCGGGTACTAGCCTCTTCAAAGTAAAATATCTTAATTACTTCTTCTTTAAATGTCTTGACATTTTAATAAGCACCATGTGTGCCAAAATCCCTAAAATCTTGACTTTGGGATCTACTTAAGGCCTTGGCATTTTTCTTTCTTTTCTTTATCTTTCTTATACTTGTTAATACCTCTAATAAAAGAATGCTTTTTTAAAAACTGAAATGTTTAAACAAATTCTAACTTTGAAATGCATAAACAAAAATCTGCATACTATGCTAATCAAAATTCTGCATACTATACTAATCAAGATTCTGCATTCTATGCTACACTATTTCTGTATACTATGCAAACATAAATTCTGCACTATAATACTTAACCAAACTGCACTATAATCTTTTTTTAAAAAACTGCACTATAAGTTCCACAAAAAATCTGCACTACAAGTTTCACCAAAAATCTGCACTATAAATTCCACCAAAAATTTGCACTACAAACTTAATTAAAATATGCACTATAAGCTTAATTAAAATCTGCACTATAAGTTTACATAAAAATCTGTACTATAAGCTTAATTAAAATCTGCATTATAGGCTTAATTAAAATCTGCACTATAAATTCCACCAAAAATCTGCACTACAAGTTTCACAAAAAATCTGTACTATAAACTTAATCAAAAGCTGCACTACAAGCTTAATCAAAATCTGCACTATAAACTTAATCAAAATCTGCACTATAAGCTTAATTAAAAATCTGCACTATAAGCTTACATAAAAATCTGCACTATAAGCTTAATTAAAATATGCACTATATGCTTAATTAAAATCTGCATTATAAGCTTAATTAAAATCTGCACTACAAGCTTAATTAAAATCTGCATTATAGGCTTAATTAAAATCTGCACTACAAGCTTAATTAAAATCTGCACTATAAGCTTACATAAAAATCTGCATTATAAGCTTAATTAAAATCTGCACTATAAGCTTAATTAAAATCTGCACTATAGGCTTAATTAAAAATCTGCACTATAGGCTTAATTAAAAATCTGCACTATAAGCTCACATAAAAATCCGAATTTCTAATTACAAGGAGAAAACAAATCTTGGATCTACTCTAAATTCCCAAGCAACCACAATCCTTTATAGCATATTCCGAAAACTAAAAGAAACACTAAATCAAAGTTCGAAACTACCCTTACCGCAGGTGAGTAGCACTTACCTTGGTGTTCTTGGACTCACAACCGAACAAGAAGGGCTTCTAGGACCTTGGCCGGCCGCCGGAGACGATGCCCTAACTCCTTTTTGTTTTCTGCCCGAGCTCCGCCGTCGCACGCAGAAGAGAAGGAGAGAATGGTTTAGGTCACCGGAAAACAGAACATCAACTTATCCCTTTTTATAACTCAATATTTCTGTTAACTCCTTAAATAAATTTTTCTATCTTTACTAAACAGAACCGCCCGCTTGGGCACTTGGTCAGCCGCATCCGCTTAAGGTTCGGTTCGGGTTGGAGGTTGCGGGTTCGAATCTTGGCTGCATCCCTTTTATTCCTATTTATTTTATGTTTTCCTATTAACTATTACTTAAATAAATTTCATTCCCCTTTTTAATTGGCAATGCTCACTGAGACACTTGGTTAGCCGCGCTTTGCTAAATCTTGACCGGGTCAGAGGTCGCGGGTTCGATTCCTCAGCTGCCCCTTTTATTCTCATTTATTTTCTGTTTCCTATTAACTATTACTTAAATATATTTCATTCCCTATTGTAATCGGCAATGATTTATGGGACACTTGGTCAGTCGCGTTTTGCTAAATCTTGACTAGGTCGCGGGTTCGAATCCCAGCCGCAACCCTTTTATTACAATTTATTTTCTGTTTATTAACTACAACTTAAATAATTTTCACTCCTCCTTTAATCAGCAACGCCTGCTTGAACACTTGGCTAATTGTGTTTCACCCCGGTTAGAGGTTACGGGTTCGATTCCTCATCTGAACCTTTTATTCTCATTTATTTTCTATTTCCCTAACTACTGCTTAAATAAATTTTGTTCTCCTTTTAATTAGTAATACCTGCTTGGGCACTTGGTCAACAGGATCTGCTTAAGAGTTAGCTCGGCCAGAGGTCTCTTGTTCTAATCTCGGTTTGGACTTTATTTTTATTAAAACTTCTTTCGTTTAGTAAAAATACCAAACGAACTCCAAAAATACTCTAAAAATTTCTAGAATATTTCTAGAATATTTTTAAATACTATTAGGACTTGGAATAAGGAAATTTGGGTCGTTACATATAAATAGTGTGTCCAAGCCATGAGAAGGAACATGCATAAGGAGAGGGATTGGAGGGGATCAGAAAGTCAAAGCAGAACGTTCTAGGCTCTGGAGATTTGACTCGTGAATTTTGAAGTACTTTTCGGTTATTCGTGATCATACTTCTAACAGTAACGATATCCGACGACTTCTTCGATTTTTTCGGAAGATCATTGTAAATAATTATAACTTTATTTTTGTATTTGATTCATGCAGTAAAAAAGACAACACTATTAGCAATAAAAAATTTAATCTGTCCTTAAATTAACGACTGATATTTAATTTCATTCCTTAAATTTACATCTGAATTAAATTTTTATAGTTGATTAGCTATACAATTAAAAATTCCATCACTAATTAAATGAAATTAATGTTTGATTTCTAATTAACGGCAGAATAAATATTTAATGGATAATTTTCTAATAGTCCAGGAAGATCGGGCTTCTTTGGCAACTGAAAAATAAAAATGTTTTGTTGAATTTTATTTATATCATTACCTAAGGTAAGAATTAAAAGAGCTTTCTAAATTATATAAATGATCAAAGGACTTTTCATTTTAAAATAAATAAATAAAGCACACTCCACTAGATGTTGTGTAATTAAAATACTCTTTTATTCTTGATTTGGTAATGACGAGGGATCCCATCAAAGAAGAGTCAAGGCTGTAAAGATAAGATGACGTGGAGGGTACGTTCGAGCGGATTTCATACACCCGAGCGGGCTACAATACAATCAAGCTGGCTACATACGCACAAGCAGGCTACATGCAGTCTTGTAGGCTACATATGCCCAAGCAGGCTACATACGCCTGAATAAGCTACATACGCCCGAGCGGGGTACAATACAGCGGAGTAGATCACCCAAGTGGCTCGGCGCGAGTCAAGCAAGTATCTTATCATATCTTTCTGGGAGAGAGTGTCGTTGACAACATGATTGCTCTAGCTGGCGGAGAGTATCTTAGAAGCTTCCAGCCGTTTTGTCAGAAGATGGTTGGCTTACTTAAGGAATAGTGCCAAAAATACTTTCTGGAGTTGTCCTTTCATAGGACATCTGGAAAGACACATTTGTGCTTTGAGATGTGTGCACAAGCGTTACAATAGCTCTATAAAAGGGGGGTTCCCTTCTATAGTGGAGGTATGCGCAACTTCATTTCTTTACACGCTCTAGCTGCAGTTTTCCCACTATTCTGTTTCACCGGAAAACTGACTTAAGCGTCGGAGGGCCAACGTCGGGAACCCTTTCCGGGCTCGGCATTGACGTTCTTGCAGGACTATCGAGGAGTCTTCACCGAGTCAACCAGTGGGCCACGTCGCTAGCTCACCATCTCCTCAGATTTTGGACAGGATCATATTGGCGCCATCTGTGGGAACGTAGCTTGCATCAAAAACGTGAAGATGGAGGACGATGGATGGCTCACAATGGTAACACTAACACAAGAGGATCGGGAGACGTTGATATAGGTCTGAGCTGCGAGAATGTTTCAACAACAGCAGGAAGCAACCGGCGATGACCGAGTGTCCAAGGACCCAATAGCATCGGAGCTAGGTCGGCCACCTGACCATGGGTCCTGAGCAGACAACTCGCCCGACCGGTGACCGTGTAGCCAGCCAATAGGGGTCGATTAGCAGGCGCCTAACGCACCGATCCCCTACCATCGAGCGCTGTTTCTCACTCCTATGGAAGGACAAGGCCAAGCGGAAAGAATGCAGGGATCATCTAGCGAAGACATGACCACTCGAGATAACCGAAAGGGCAAGACCCCCCTCGGCTCGACGACTTTGCCGAGTGGGTTAATTGGCAATTCTGACAAGCAATTCACGATGATGAGTTGCCATCAAACTTTAGACCGTCGACGATCGGGAAGTATAATAGGTCAACTGGCCTGGAGGACCATTTGCTCGAGTTCGACACTGTATCTACTCTCCACCAATACTTGGACGGAGTCAAGTGTCGAGTCTTCCTTACTACTCTTTTGGGATCGGCGCAGAGGTGGTTCCAGCGATTGTCGTTCGATTCCATTCGTTGCTTCAGAGACTTCTGAGTGACATTCACTCAACACTTGCTAGTAGCCGTCATTAGCAAAATACCAAAGTAAACCTCTTCGCAATCAAGCAAGGGCCCAAGGAGCCACTCAGGACCGATTGTCGTTCGATTCCATTCGTTACTTCAGAGACTTCTGAGTGACATTCACTCAACACTTTGCTAGCAGCCGTCATTAGAAAAATACCAAAGTAAACCTCTTCGCAATCAAGCAAGGGCCCAAGGAGCCGCTCAGGACCTATATTAAGAGGTTCAATCAGGTGGCTATGGAGGTCCTAGCGGCTACCCAGGAAGTGCCGCGGAGCGCATTCTCTCAGGGACTCACGGAGGGCGAATTTTTCTACTCGCTCGTCATAGAGCCCCCAAAGGACTTGATGAGTTGCTCGAACGAGAAATGAAGTTCATCAACATCGAGGAGGCACAGGCGGCTCGAAAGAGAGACGCGACTGCCAAGTCGGCTGTTACTTAGGAGCGTCGAGCGGCACACCATAATCCGCCCCGAAGGGACCCTGATCGGGTACGACGTATTAGCATATGGAGCACCAAGCACATGCCATGCAACATGTAAAGGCCGAGCGGAAGAAGGTCAAAGAGCTTCGGCAGTGGACTGTTAGGTTCTGCTCGTTGCACAAAACAGCGACTCGTAATATGAGAGACTGCTATAGCTTAAATGTTGGTGTGGTTAGCACTAACGGTCTAACTCAAGTTTTGATGAATAATAAAGTAGGCTAAGTTAGTTTCATATTGATTTAACACTTTGACCAAGTGTGAAGGAGAAGCCCAGACGGGTCGACGGGCTGACCTGACGTTTGGCACGACATCCAGCTAGGTCAACGTGCTGACCTGATAGCTGACACGAAGTCTAGACGGGTTGAAGGGCTGACCTGACGTTTGACACGAAGTCTAGCTAGGTCGATGGGCTGACCTGATAGCTGGCACGAAGTCCAGACGAGTCGAAGTGCTGATCGGACGTCTGACACGAAGTCCAGATGGGTCGATGGGCTGACCGGACGTCTAGCAAGTAAATTGAGGTAAGTCACTAGAGGGGAGTGACTGTGAGGACGCGTTCCCGGGAAGGGAACTTAGGCGCCGATCCAACTTAGAACAATTTCAGAACTCTAAGTTGAGATCTTGACTAGATTTCGGTCTCGGTGAGATGAAATCTAATTACTATTCTGTTTAATTATAAACTGTGCTAACACTCTATTTTGCAAGATATATAATTTACATTTGCCTCCGAATTAACGTTTTCTTGCAGGAAGGAGATTGTTGGAAAATAAGGGTCCGGGCACTCGGAGGCAAGTTTTATCCTCCAACGCACGTTGACACGTGGAGCTTTGTGATTGGCCGTGCTACGTAACATTCCAGGCGCCCGGAAGGGATCCGGGCGTCCGGAGCCTCCTATATAAGGAGGGTGAAGGCTGGAGCAATAAAAACGACAAGATCTTCCATTGATTGCTTTGTTGTGCTCTTGCGACGCTGCGAAGGCTCTCCGACAAGTACTGTTTTTTCTTTCTTCTAAATTATTGTCGGTATTATTTTTACTAGCATTTCTGTACCTTACTTTTGTAATAAGCTTTTCGAATTGCTAGTGGATTGTCCAACGAAAGCACTCAACGAGTGCGGGCCTTGGAGTAGGAGTCACCGAAGGCTCCGAACCAAGTAAAAATTATTTGTGTTAGCATTGTTGTTTTCGTGTTTATTCTGCTGCATACTCTCGCTAAATTTTTAATTGCTATTCACCCCTCCCCCTCTAGCGAATTCATGATCCAACATTAAATACCCCACACCACCGCCCCTCTTAGTAGGGCGTTCGGTTCTGATCTCCAAAACCCAAGCACCGACACTATTGCCGAGCGGATGACAGCACGGTCGGGATAGCGCACATACCGAGGCATCCTGAAGGCGATCACAGTCAAGGCATGGTGACATATCCGCCCGAGCGTCTTCGGAAAGGCTGTGCATATCCACGCAGGAGGAAGAAAATAAAAGGAATGCCGCTCGGGGCGACATTAGATGATCATGAGGAGTCCAATTGATGGCAACTCCAACAAGGCACGAAAGTCGCACGCCCAACAGTTGGAGACTCATATTGTTCTGGCACAAAAGCACAGGAGCCACCTACCAGAGGCTAATGAACAGAGTGTGCTGGCATCAAATCGACAGAAATGTAGAAAGAAAACATGCTGAACATTGGAGAAATTCAGAGTTAGGTTGAATCCGGCCAAGTGCTTGTTTTGAGCTAGAAGCGGGCGCTTCCTTGGTTATATAGTAATCGAGATGGGAATTGAGGCTAACTGAGCAGGAGAGCTCGACTCATACTCTCATTGTCTGCAAGACAAAAGCAGGAGTAATTTGAAGCGGCCATGGAGTGCGAACCACCTACAACTCTACCGGGTCGGATAGTAAGTGCGAAATTGAATTCATGTAATTTATAAAAATATCCGTTGCATGAATGCAAGGGAATTTGAAAGAAATCTCTAAAATACTCAAGGCTCACGTGCCAAGCGGCCATGTTATAAGTGGGCATGCCCTCACGCCAAGTGTCAAAGACTCACGTGCCCAAACGATCGTGTTATAAGTGAGCCTAGCTAGCCACGCCTAGTGTCAGAGACTCTTGTGCCAAGCAGCCAGGTTTGAACTCAAGGTTCACGTGCCGAGCGACTGTGTTATAAGTGGGCATGCCCTTATGCCAAGTGTCAAAGACTCATGCGCCCGAGCGACATGTTATAAGTGAGCCTAGCTAGCCACGCCCAGTGTCAGAGACTCTTGTGCCGAGCGATCAGGTTTGAACTCAAGGCTCACGTGCCAAATAGTTGTGTTATAAGTGGGCTTGCCCCCATGCCAAGTGTCAAAGACTCATGCGCCCGAGCGACCGTGTTATAAGTGAGCTTAGCTAGTCACGCCTAGTGTCAGAAACTCTTGTGCCGAGCGACCAGGTTTGAGCTCAAGGCTCATGTGTCGAACGATCGTGTTATAAGTGGACATGCCCCCATGTGAAGTGTCAAAGACTCACGCGCCCTAGCGGTCGTGTTATAAGTAAGCCTAGTTAGCCACACCCAATGTCGGAGACTCCTCTATCGAGCGGCTAGGTTTGAACTCAAGGCTCACGTGCTGAGTGAATGTGTTATAAGTGGGCATGCCCCCACGCCAAGTGTCAAAGACTCACGTGCCCGAGTGGTCGTGTTATAAGTGAGCCTAGCTAGCCACGCCCAGTGTCAGAGACTCCTATGTCGAGCAGCCAGGTTTGAACTTAAGGCTCACGTGCCGAGCGACCGTGTTATAAGTGGGCATGCCCCAACGCTAAGTGTCAAAGACTCACACGCTCGAGCGGTACCTAGCTAGTTACGCCTAGTGTCAGAGACTCACGTGCCCGAGCGACCATGTTATAAGGGAGCCTAGCTAGCCATGCCTAGTGTCGGAGATTCTTGTGCCAAGCGGCCAAATTTAATTCTAGGATCACGTACCCGTGCGGTCGGGAGCAGTTGAGCCATGTCCACAAACTCCGGGCCTTTGACCGCTGAGCAACAGACCAAAACCCAAGAAGGCGAATCAGTGGACTTGCAGCCTCCTTCGACTAAACTTGAGGGAGAGACTTGTGATCCGGTAATGACGAGGGACCCCATTGAAGGAGAGTCAAGGTCGCGAAGATCGGATGATGTGGAGGGCATGGCCGAGTGGACTACATACGCCTGAGCGGGCTACAATACGGCCGAGTGGGCTACATACGCATGAGCAGGCTACATGCGGTCGAGTAGGTTACATACGCCCAAGAAGGTTACATACGCCCGAGCGAGCTATAATACGACCGAGCAGATCACTTGTGCGGCTCCGTACGGATTAAGCAAGTATCTTATCACATCCTTTTGGGAGTGAATGCCGCTGACAGCAGGATTGCTCCAGCTGACGGAGTGTACCTTAGAAACTTCCAGCCATCTTGTCAGAAGATGGTTAGCTTGCTTAAGGAAAAGTGTCAAAGATACTTTCTGGAGTTGTCCTTTCATAGGACATTTGGGAAGACGCACCTGTGCTTTGAGATACATGCACAAAAGTTACAATGGCTCTATAAAAGAGGGGTTCCTTCACAGCGGAGGTATGTGCAACTTTATTTCTTTACACGCTTTAGCTGTAGTTTTTCCACTATTATGTTTTGCAAGAAAACTAATTTGAGCGTCGGAGAACGAACGCCGAAAATCCCTTCCCGACTCAGTACTGACATTCTATGTGCTTGTAGGACTATCAAGGAGTTTTCCCCGAGTCAACTAATGGGCCACATCGTCAACTCACCAACTCCTTAAATTTTGGATAGGATCAATTCTAAATGTTATTATAACAACTACTACGAACTCCAACATATAATAGTTCGTCAATGTATAATTATTACAATGTTAAAAACATTTTAATTAAACTTATTATACATGAAATATTATTCTATTAAAACACCCCTTACTAACTTAATAAAAATTCTTTCAAATTCATCCAAATCTATTAACGTGGGTCGCAATTATTTTAAAATAATTTTAACTATTACGTAGTTATTATAATTATATTTAAATTTTAAATATTATTATATTAAAATATTTTTTATTAATTTATCAAAATTATTTTAAATTTATCAAAATCACTTTAAAATTTTAAAATAATTATAGCAGCTATAATGAGTACAACTACATAATAGCTATTAATATTACAATAATATTGTATAGCAATGAGACAACTATATAATAGCTATTTATATTACAATAATATTGTATTAATAGTTACATAGTGTGGCAATTACATAATAACTATTATAGATTATAACATACAGTCGTGCTATAATAACACTAAAAAGCTCCCAGGACGTACCTAACTTGAGTTGGTACTCAAATGATAGATTTATATCAATAGACAAAAGTTCAAATTGCGATTACAACAAATAACCCTTCCACTTAAGGTCATCAATATTTAATTTACTTCCATTCATCTCATCATAGGATCAATGGTGAGCGCGAGCACTATCACATCTTTACATCTACAATAACACTAAAGGTAAGAAATAATATTGTAATAGCTACAGGAAAATTATTACATGTTATAACAGCTAATCCTAATTATTACAACAACATTAAAATAAGAATAATCTCAAAATAAAACATATGATGGATTGTTCTTTTAATTTTTTTTTAGAAAAAACTTTTAAGAATTTATATTATTTAGAAGGCCCTTTTAATTTTTACTCTTTTTATTACAAGAACCATGTCAAATCAACAGGCTAGTTTGTCTGCAATTTAAGAGCACCAATTGCAACTGAACTTCCTTCCAACTAGCCAGTAAATCATTTGTAGCTAACCATCTACTTTCTAATGCCATTTACCTCTTAACACATTTTGAGTGTTGTGTATTTGGACATCCCCTTTAACTCATCCAATTTACAAAGCAACTGCTACAATATTGATTCCCCAAAACCAGGGCTCATAAAGGGGCAGCAACCACTATTCATGGCTGTTGCTCTCCATAACTTAAAAGTCGACTAACTATTATGTCTCCATTGAAAGATTGATTACAACACCCTGAGCTACGAAGGATATATATTTGAAATTATTAGAGAGGTGCAGAACTCGTCCGTCGAAGTTGATACCTTGGTTCGGGTACTGGTAAAGCCATAAGAATCTGGTCCAACTCCTGCAACGATTGGAGGAAATGGAAGTAAGCAAGGATTTAAGTCAGTTTATTGAGCTGCAATCAAATTGCAAAAGAGCACGGCCATGACAAGTTGAATCCAAGAAGAGAATGCTTCCCACTAATCGATGTCTATGTATCACAGCCAAAAAGAAATGGCAGATGCATAAATATTGTAGAGAATAAGGATGCAACTAGATTGCAAGTGTGAAATGCATGAAACTCACGAAGTTGATCATCATGCTATATAAAAGTTTCATGCGTGTTCATGAGATTATGGATGATACGTAATATGCATTTGCTTTTTCATCGAGAATTTTACATGCATCAATAATAAGATGACTAGCATAACCAGTACTAACGGAATGTCTCTAATACCCTATAAATTACCATATTATATTACTTAATTAATGGAAGAACAGGTGGCTTGTTTGACATTTCAATGCAACTCTACAACATGCATAACAGTAAGGTTGCTGAATTAATATTTTATTAATACGATTAGCCAAAGAAGATAGGACCAATAGGATAAAAAAATGCGTTAAGGTATTATATCCACCTCATCGTTTGGGACTTTTGTTTCTTTATTTGGCTACTGATAATGCTTAACATTAATATCCACCTAATAAAACCTGAATTAGCTGGCATATGGTGGATCTTATGAACATAAGCAAAAACCTAACATCACAAGCCACAATGCAAGTCAAACAACCAAATATTCATCTTACCATGCCATCAACGCTAAATAAAATGAATTTCAAATGCGA
Source organism: Zingiber officinale (assembly GCF_018446385.1). Lineage (NCBI taxonomy): Eukaryota > Viridiplantae > Streptophyta > Magnoliopsida > Zingiberales > Zingiberaceae > Zingiber > Zingiber officinale. The sequence continues at coordinate 34,743,416 of NC_056001.1, forward strand.
ATAATGTACTTGAGCTATATTTTATGGTGATATTTCATTGAATTTAAACAGGCAGCAAAACAAAGGTTAACCTAGAAACATGTAAAAGCAATACTAATGCATGAGTGGCTGCTAGATAATCAAATGGAGTTCCAATGTTGGTTGTATATTTAAGACCTGTTTGTTAATAAGACATGAAAAACTCAGCTGCACCTGCACCAGTTGGTGTAATTGAAACAAGAGTTAAAGAAAAGGTACACCAAGACTGAGCTCTTTGGTTCTATTAGTGGATAATTGGACAAAAGTAAATAATAAATGTACTTATGCTCCAACCAATATTAGAATTTGTAGACAGTCTAATCAAATATTTAAGATTATAAACAGGAAATATCTAAAGAAAAACTTTTGAGGTGAAAATATGGTTTTTCAAGCACAAAATCCATAAATATGAATAGTTTTTACATAATCTAAAGTATGAAAACAAGTGACAATGTTAGTTGTGCTTGTCAAGTAACAACGAAAAAAACAATGACTATGCAAATCTAATTTGTAAGTGTCGTTTTTCACAGAAATGTCAACTATGTTTTTGCATGCTTTTAAGAACGTTCTTAACACTGATAGAGTAATCTTAAAATAATGTCTTAATGCCAATGATATGCTAAGCTTTACGATAATACCTTTAGGCATGTTGTAAAGTTGTAGCATTTCAGAACTTTGCAGATGTTTTGTGGTTAACATGAAAAAATAAATCTTCAAAATAACATGAAAAAACAGAACTTGAGAGGGAAGTGATTTCACAGGAACTGATAGTTTCGCAACCACCTCAATTTTTAAGTAGACAACAACAACCAAGTCTTATCCTATTAGGTGGGGCCGGCCAAATTTTATTTAGTGGAATAATAGAAAAATTCTAAAACAACGATTTTCATTTAAAGCACTCTACAAAGAATCATCCAAATAAGTACACCAGTAACATGAAAATGAATAAAAATAATTTCAACGTTGGCATGCCTGGATTCAAAGGCAGATATAGAATAAATAAAATGATTGCAGAAAGAAAATTCACTCAGATAAAATAATCATAGAGAAGGCAATAGTCTACCTTCTGTTTCTTCAGCCTCTCATTCTCTTCTTCCAAGCGAGAAACCTTGTTTTCTAATTCATTGGTGTATGCCTAAAATATAATAAATTAAAGGTTAGAATGCAACCTTTCCAATGAAAGAAATAGCCTCCCAGAGAACTCATAAAATAGCAAACGAACTGTTGGTTTAAAAAACAAATGCATGGTTATAATTATTATTGTGCTGTTAAAAAACCTGTTTCCTAGCTCTTGATCGTGCAGCAGACTCACGGTTCTTGATCATCCTTTTCTGTCTCCTCTCAGACAATTTGTCTACTATGTCCTCTGAAGCTCTGCGTTTTCTTCCAGGTGTCTGAGAATCAGAATATCCACCAATTGTTGGTGATGATATATTCATCTGACCCTCAGGGAAAACAGTGTCAAACATAGGTGCAGAACCAGCAACTATTGGTTGTGGAGGTGGACGGGCAGACATATAAGCCCCCAGCAAGCTTTGCTGTCCCTGCATTTGATTATTCATAGCTGGGATCTGATTAAACTGTGGTAACCAACTAGCTCCATGTGTAAAACCATGTGTCCTAGATGTTAGATCTGGATTTTCTACACGATCCAAATTTCCAATAAAATCATTACCCTCTTTCATAATGTTCTCAGTAACCACCCCAGCCTTCAAAAGAAAATCCTCCAGTGTCATTTCACCAAGTGTTGTTTGCCTCTCATGGCCTGATTTCTTTACCTCATCACCTTTAGTTGGCCCAACTTGAATGTCCCGCCAAACTTCATCCACTGTCTTTTTACACAACCCTTGTGACATGGTAATGCTTCCTTGACGGTGGATTCCAGAGCTAGAGGCATGTTGGTCTATGGGATTTTCATGGTCCACACCATTTAACTGATTAGTCTCTGCTGCAAAAACACTCTTCAGTAGTTCATCTAGGTTCATGCTATGAAGGGGCTCCCCTAAGTGGTTCTGAACTTCATTGAGGGTCATATTATAAAGTGACCCTTGCCTCGACAAATTCTGAATCTGGGAAGATTGCCTATCCCCACTGCTACCTTCATCCTTCAACGCCATAGTCAATATTCCCATCAACCTTCTGTACAAAATATCATCAGTCTCACATCCTCAAGCTCAAGCCCCCAAATCAGAATTCTTCAAGAAGCTCTAGAATCCACAAAGAATTTTGCATGCTCTTGTAATATCTTCTTTTGGCAAGTCTCTCCTAGTAAATCACAAGAAGACAACAAAAGTCATGGTAGTAGAAATAAGTAGTTAGCTTTGTTAGTTGACATAGGCAACACATATCATTACACCGATGAAATGAAAATTGAACCAGCTGATAGGGAAAAAATAACAAGTTTTGCCCATATGGTATATTGCCAATACTAGGAAGTAGAAACCTTGATGCTGTCAATACAAGACAAACTTAAGACCTATAAAACCGAGTTTAAATCCAAACTTGAATCCAATTCTGAATAATTATCAAATCAAATATACAATTTGGGTTAAATAGCGACATTGTTCTTTGTAATATAGAGTACAAATAGATAGTCATACATGTATAAGTATTACATTTAGTAATAATAAACTCATAACTGATATTTTGCCACACTCAACCTTCCTGCTGCTGTAGTTCTAACACATCATATAATGATGGATTAGAGCTCCTTGGCCTTCTTTTAGCAAAAGGTCATACGTTGACCCCAGATGCCCCCACACTACCGGCCACACAACCGGTTTCACAGTCATTTATAAAGAGGTAAATTACGGGTGACTTTGTTTTTGAATAGTGACCATTACATGGGGGAGGGCAGGAACCTGGCAAGCATTTCGCTTCCCGGAATTGACTTCCAGACCTCTTGGTGGCAACACCCCCATGCAATGACCATCTATCCGTCCCATGGGGACAAACCTTGGCCTTCTCTAGTTTTAGTTATGTCAGTCCTCAAAATATTATTAGATTTGTAAATTAACCAATCCATAAGGGCATGATAGATGTTAGTCATTCAAGATTTTAATCCCTGAAAACTTCACTTTAACAAAGTTTGAACCGATCCTTACCCATTAGTCAACTACTCTAACTAGATTAGGTGTTGAACCATGAGTTGACTAATAACCACTTATTGGCCGATTGGGTCAAACCACAAACCCCTTACTCACACGGGGAGTTGACTAGATCCCAACACCAATCGACTATGCCCCTTGACTTTGACCAGTTCTAAGGTCGATTCCGCCTAAGTTGTTGTCTACCTTTCATCCCTTGTATATAGTTCACTCCACTCACATCTCACATTCTCATGTCCTTTGAATGCAATGAACCCACGACTCCTACCCATGGCATCTTTCGTGTAGTTCACCTTCTCGGCTTGCCACACTCCAATATTCCTCATCCAGCGACCTTTGATGCACTGTCCTTCTCTGATCTCACAGCCCTTGGGTCATCACAACCTATGCCAAGTCAACATGTATACATAATATATACTACACAACTTAACACACAAGTTAGACAAACCACAAATCTAACTTAACCCCTTTGTCAATCTTATCAAAATCCTTTTGCTACTTACAACACAAAAAGGGACGAGAGTCCTATCATAAGGGACCACAGACCAAGGTCTGTGATGATTAAAGAAGGATGACAATGCCATCCAAGGGACAATGGGACAAGGAGCATAGAACATGGTAAAGCCGAGGAGGTGAACTATGTAAGAGAAGGCATGATAAGCCAAGGGCTCAACACACGAGTAGCTTGATGGAAGAAAACCTCAAGGTTTAGATACTCTCCATGAGAGATGTGAGTAATGACCTATATATAAAGGACAAGGATAGATGACAACTTAGGCAAACTCGACCGTAAATGTTGTCGAAGTCTGGGTTGACTAGTGTTGGGGATTAGTCGATTGGTGGCTAAGAAAACCACACCTCAAGTGTTCTGTGGCTTGTGGTTTGACCAATCGACTGATGCCTATAGAATAGTCAATTGATGGTTGAGAAATTCAATAACGAAGTTTATGGTTTGGACAGTTGACTGGTAGTTGGTCGTGTTATGGATGTAGCAATCAACTGATTGGTCATTTTGGTTACTGATAACTCAAACCATTTGGCAAACGAACAAAATGTTTGTCAGTTGATTGCACAGTAAACTGAGGTTCTATTTGGCTGAGAACATAATCCTTTCTAATCAACTAAGCATTTGGCTCAATACTAATCATCTGATTGATGTTATAGCGACCTATTCAAATGCAATTGAAGATGAAAGGAGCAATGACAGGACTGGGATAAAATATGACAGATCAATCAACTTATAGATGTCACATCAGCATAACGATAAGATAAGTTTGAATTTAAGGAGGAGGCTATAAAAAGAGTTCGAGAAGCTACAAAATTGATTATAAGCCTAGGGCTGCTAAACTATGTTAAATCACAATGCATTCTGGTTTGCATTTTATTTCTTGTATTCTTTCAGAATTCTAACATTGCAGGAAAGTGGTATTCACCCTCTCTACCACATCGTTCATTCAATCCAACACGTGGTATCATAGCCTCATCACATTCAAAGGAGTAATGACAGACGAAGCAATGGTAAGAGACAGATTTATTCCAAGGCTGGAGGGCAACTTCAACTCATGGAAAAGAAAATGGCTCTCTCCTACATAGTCGACATGGATATAGAGATATCCATAAAAGAAGGTTGACAAAAATAATTGCAAGACAGATTTATTGCAGTATGATTTTCCTACATATTCCAAGACAGATTTATTGCAGTATGATTTTCCTATTGATGGAAATAATAATTTGCTATCTCCTTCTAGGTTGACAAAGTAACAAAAGGAGGTGGTGACCAACATGAATGTGAACTTGGAGTTGGAACAAGTATTATCTGAGTAGGAGTAGGAGATGAACAAAATTGGAAAATACAAGCCCGCCAAAGACCTATGGAACAAGGTCATAGCCATACATGAAGGATCATCGGAGGTGAAGCTTGCATGGAGAGACCTACTACAAAAAAACTCAATTCGTTCACATGCTGAAGGGAGAACAAATCGTCAATATGTACATAAGATATAAACAAATTGTTCATGACTCAACAAGTATTAGCGAGTAAATATTGAATAGGTACCTCATCTGAATCACACTAAATGCCCTACTGAAGACATAGTGTTGAAGCTAAATGATAAAGAGCTAATACATAGCTCAAGAGATGAATGTAATATTTTAGATGAGTTATTTTTAGAATTAAAATTAAATACTTCCAGACCCGATGCTAAAAAGGAACAAGCATACACTCATCAAAACCTGGCATTGGTAGGTAAAGAAAAAGAGAAAAATGACAGAGCACCATCCTCAGATTCTGAGGAGTTCATTGCAGAGGAGGAATGATGACAAATGATGTATGGTAAGGTAAAGAGTAAAATTCAAAAATAAAATGAAATTGACCAGGAACGACATAAAGGAGTACTTGAAGCAAAGTAAGACGGCAGGAAAATAGTTTATTGCTACAAATGCCATAAGGAGGGCGAAGGAGAGGGAAAAGAAGAAGAAAAGGAGGCAACCACATCAAAGAGGTCAAAGAAGAAACATCCTAAAAGAAAATTTGAAGGGCACATGGAATGAATCAAGCTCTTCATCGGAAGATGTTGAAGTCAATAGCACAACATGCTTGGTGAATTATATCAACACATCCGCATCCGAAGACAAAGCAGGAGACACCTACACAGCCAACAAAACATTTATGGCGTTTGACGATAGCATACCTTCCTCATCCAAAGAAGGCAATGAGGCATCAAATTAAGGGAAAGCAAACCATTATGATTCAACTGGCACAATGAGGTAAATTCTTTCACCTACGAAACTAAGCTAATTTAGTAAATTCCTTGAATCGATCACTCAAGAAACGTAAAAAGAAAAAGAAAATTTCTCATTTATGGCGTTTGACGATAGCATACCTTCCTCATCCAAAGAAGGCAATGAGGCATCAAATTAAGGGAAAGCAAACCATTATGATTCAACTGGCACAATGAGGTAAATTCTTTCACCTACGAAACTAAGCTAATTTAGTAAATTCCTTGAATCGATCACTCAAGAAACGTAAAAAGAAAAAGAAAATTTCTATGTTAGCAGAAAAAATAAGTGTTATTGTTCCTTGTGAGAAATTGCATTATATTAGGATTTAAGGATTAAAATTAGAAAATAATTGGTTGAAAAGGTAAATTGACTCTTTAAAGTAGCATTAGAAAAATTTACCATTAGTTCACAATCCTTAAACATGATAATCAATAATTAAATAGTAAATTTCAGCAAAACTGGTTTAGGCCACAAGGAGTTAAAGAAGGAAAAATCGTATTACTACCTTGTAACTAGAAAAATTTAGAATTTTCTATGCATTTTTCGAAGTGTGGCACAGAACCAACCTTTTGTGCCTCAATTGACTGATTTAGTAATTTTGTCGACTGAATAACGCCTTTCAGGCAATAGTACTTTATGAATAGCAATCTAACCTTGTTTTCACATTCGTGGTTTAGGGTTAAATTGAAATATTAATCATGTGTAATGAATATTTTCGATTGTTTTTTTGTACATTCCTTTGATGAATGACAAAGGAAGAAAAATATAAGGGGTTAATTCTCGAAATAGTATATTTTTTTTCTAAATTCCTAACTCAAGTGGAGCTTAAGTGAAGAGGGAGTTTAATCATATTTTTTTTAAAAAAAACTTTCCTATATGTTGTCTTTATACCCCTAACTTAAATGTGTTGTAAAAAAGGGAGATCGTTGGAGTTTTCATCCCCTTCTATATTGATGCAATTAAGTGTTTTAATGAATTGTACAAAGGTTTAAATTAAAGATTGCTACATCTAATATGTGTGTTAAGTTGTGCAGGATCCACCGCGTGAAGAAGTGAAACCAACATAATCAAGGCAGTTGATGGCTCGATGGCTCGATGGCTCGAGGTTCATGGAGATCGGAGAAGGATGACGTAGACATCCAAGGGTCTATAGGATGAGATCCATGGAGATCTATTAATGATGGAATTGTCATTTGAGGGTCCGCAGGAGAGCACAATAGAGCTGAGGAAGTGAACTACATAAGCAAAAGCATGAAAGATGATATAATAATTTTACAACACAAAATTGTGTCTAGTTCTCAGAATTTGAGGTTTCATTATTAAATAAAAAGAAAGCCCAAGGTTTAATATGCATTATTTTGATAATTATAAAGGAAAAAAAATGAGAATTTAACTACTACAACAATAATAGCAACCAAGTCTTATCCCACTAGGTGTGGTCGACTTAAAAAAAAAGATCCACATAGCTAATTTATTCTCAATATGGATGTTGATAATTTTATGGTAGGGGATAGAGCCCAATGGCGTAAAAGGATCCACATAGCCGATCCCACTTATTAGGATAAGGCTTGGTTGTTGTTGTTGTTGTTATGATAGTTTTTCACATTAGTAACACAAAATTAATACATAGACATCACATACTGACAATCTAGCAGTTACAAAATTTTAAAACTCACATGCCTAGCAGCGCAAACTTTCAATAGTTGAGTGATACCAATCTCAAAGGATATCTCCTTGTTCAAGCACTAGATTTATTTGTACTATTCAAATTTTATAATTTATATCTTAAATGTTCGACATGTAAAACATCAATAAAGTGAGACTAAACCTTTTCAGAACAATCTATTTTTTTACAACAAAATAATGGAAAATCTTCATAATAATATCATAGTAAGCTTCACACAATAGCAGAAACTGTCTAAAAATTCACATTGCCCAAAAAATATGAGCAATCATATTCAAGTCATTTAAACATCTAAATACATAACATAATTACGGGATTCACTGAGTTGCTACTAATTAGTAGGATGATCGGCGCAAAAAGGATTGTCTTCGATGATGATATAGTTTAATGTCTCCAACATTCTTTCACAGACAAAGAGATCTAACAATTAGCAAGTGCTGGAATAACTGAAATAAACAACTATACTGTTAAGATTAATTTTGAACTCCACAATCAGCGTTGATGTGTTGTTTGGTTAAACACGAAAAGTGGTTGTGCTCTACCTATAAAAATGTAAGCGTCTTTCTTATATGTACATCTACCAGAGTCAATCAAAAATTTGGAAATTTTGTAGCATTTTGAAAAAAAAAAAAAATCTAGCAGAGTAGGCAATTGATACTGCAAAATTGAAGGTAGTAGCTAGCTAAAGAAAGAGAGAAAAAAAAAAGTGAGGCAGTCAGGTAGGTCACGGGGCCAAAGAGGGAGTAAGAAGAGAAATAGGGAGAGGCAGATTGGAAGGAAGGGGGAAAAAGCAGAGTGGCGACTGCCGACTGCAGCTCCTAGGGAGAGGAAGGAGAGGAAGAAGGGCAGCAGAAAGAAGGAAGAGAGGAGGATCCAAACCTCGGTTGAAGGTGCTGGTGGCGGTGCTGGCGGCGGATGTTCAGCGAGAGGGGGCGGACGGGAGGCGGCGGATGGCCGGAGACATGGCGAGTCGTAGACGTGGCGTTAGGGCAGGCAGAGGGGCATGGGCCGGGGAGCACGTCATAATTATTTATTTGATGATTTTATTTCTTGGAGTTAATTAAATAATCTTTTCTTCTTTGTTTTTTTTTCTAGCAAAAATGACTTTTGAGTTTCTTATAACAGCAAATTACCCAAAAATCACTAATACAAAACGCAACTCTCTCCGCTTTCCCATGTGTCTCAAAATTTTATTTTCGACCCCGGCTATGGTGCAATTACATAATATTTAAATTGTCGCCTAGATATTCACGATTCAAATTCTAGTTATGATAAATTTGTAAGAAATTTTACTGGTCACCCTAGGTTTGACGTTACCCAACTTGATTAATCATTTTTCAAAATTTTATTTCCACTTCCTATCTAAAATATTTTTTTTTACTTCAATTCCCTAATATACACTTCGATTTACCTAATTATTTTTATTTTTTAAAATATAAGAAGTCTAAAATAAGATATAATTTATCATAAAATTAGTACAATTTAACTAAAATCATCTAATTAATTTAGCCTAAGCCAATTGCTTGATATGAGCTTCGAATCAATTGGTCATGCGAAAAAAAGTTATGCTCAATTGAATAGATAATATACTCGATTCTAGTTAAATGGTACTAAATTTAAGAAAAATTATACTTTATTTTAGATTTTTTTTCTACTTATAAAAAATAATGAGGGCTTTTGTTCTCTTAGGTAAAAAGAGTCATTCTTAATTTGATAAAAAAAAAAATACTAGTTTCTATTTTAAATATGTTGAATTTAGAAAGAATTACATCTCATTTTAGATTTTTTTTTACCTATAAAAAATAATAAAGGCTTTTATTCCCTCGCGACAAATGAAAAAAATTATACTTAATTTGATAGAAAATATACTAGATTCTAATTTAAATATGTTAAATTTAGGAGAAATTATACCTCATTTTGGACTTTTTTTTACCTATAAAAAATTAGAGTAATTAGGTAAATCGATGTGCATTACGGAGTTAAAAGGTAGTTTAAGCAAATGAAAGTTTGTATGTAGAGAGTGAGAATAATTTTTTTTTCTGACGTAAGGACTGAGAAGAAAGTTGAATTTGGTGTTACAGAGTTTAGGAGAATTTACCCTTATATTCAAAAGCTTACTATAATAATAAACTTTATTGTATTATAAAGGATAAAAATAAAAATGACAATTTTTCAAAGGATGCACTTAGGTTTATGAATTAACCAAAATACACACTATATTTTAATATTTACCAAATAGTACACTCAATTTAATACTCTTCCCATTCTACCCTTCCATCATTTCTCTCTTTTCTCTCTCATTTGGATGTATGCATGCGCATAACATGGGTATAATATAATTCCATATCAAGCTCACGTTGGTCTTGATATGATTCATATCAGGTCCATAAGATTTAGGATTTAGATAATTCTTTCGATAATCTTTTAATACCTCCAGAAAAGTCAAAATAAATAATAGAGGACACCATTATATTTCTTGTAGTCTCAGAAATTCATAGAACTTGAAATGAGTCTAATCAGATTAGTCTAAGTTCATTAGTAGATTTTGATTAAAACTCACTGATCGATCTAGAGACCTCTGATTGTAATCATTTTAGGTCCTGTATTTTTTAGGCTGCAAGAAGTCCAACGGTGTTGTCCATTACATATTTCATCCTTTTTAGTGGTGCTAAAATTTTATCAAAAAAAATAGCTAAACCATAAACTCATTCATATCAAGCCTAAAGTAGGCTTGATATAATTCCATATTAGACCCATGGGGGGCAAGGTTTAGCTGATTATTCTAATAAAATTTTAACACTTTCAAAGAAGCTGAAATATGTAATGGACGACATTGTTAGACTCCTTGCAGCCTTAGAAATCCACATGACCTAAAATAGATCCTAATCCAGTCTGGAAACGGAGAAGATGGCAAGTTGGGGATGTAGTTCGGAAGTTGATGGGGCGAAGACTCCACGTGGTCCTATAACACAAAAACCTTAGTGCCGGGTTGGGAAGGGGTTTCCGGCATTGACCCTCTAATACTTAAGTCAGTTTCTGGTGATGTAGAGAATAGTAAAAACGTTATAACAAAGAGCGTGTCGAATAACAAAGTTACGCATACCTCTGTTTGAAGATGGGAACCTCTCTTTTATAATGTCACTGCAGTGCCTGTGCAAGCATATCAAAGCATGACACATTTTCCCAGATGCCCTAGGAAAAGATAAGATAAAAAGTGTCCCTAACACCTTTCCTTAAGCGAGTATACAAATCCCTGATGTGACAGGCTAGAAGCTTCTAAAATACGATTTGCCTATGGAACATATTCTGTTGTTAGTGGCACAAACCTCTAAAAGAATACGAAGAGATACATAGATGGGTCCCGTTGTAGCCCGATTGGCACCTGCTCGACCAGGACTCCTTGTCCAGTCATGCTAAATAAAGCAATCTCCGTTCGCTCGACCTCTCCGTAGTTGGAGGGCCTCCTTTTAAAAAATGTTCCACTTCCAATCCCAATTCATAAACCTTGTAGAGAAAGCTTATTCAAATTTATCAACACAATTGGTCTAGAAAATTTAGTTCTCGAATCCAAGAATACGATTTGATCTATTTTCATGAGGCTTCCCATAGTAAAATAACAATTTCACTATGAATAAACTCCTATATTCAAATTGGGACTTTGTAGATTTACTCAATGAGAGTCTAAAATAGCAGTTATACACTCCTCCAAATAATTAAAGAAAGTAAAATAGTAAACAAATAGAACAATCACTCTAGGTTTAATGAGCCCAGAGCCCATGGTAAAAAAAAAATGGACTAGGGAATTGACCACTTGCAATTGCAGCCGGATCGCACCACCCCTTATTATAGTTTGAGTCATGACGAGTAACCAAAGGCTGCTCGGAGGTCGCCAGCGGTGGGCAAGTGGCCAAGCTGCTGGGCGACGAGCAGGAGGTGGCCTCCGGCCACTCGCCCCAACCCAAACTATAATCTAGGGACAGTGAACCTAGGGAGAGATCATAACCAATTATGACCGGATTACGACCATAATCTAGTCGTAATTATAAGTGATCAATCCCCTAATTCACTTTTTTTATGAACGAAGGATCCCAAATCCATGGCACGAGGTCAGCCCTTTCAAGTTATGACAACCACACACAATTGCACATATTTATTCCAACATGAAGTGTTAATCTAGTTGATTGCGAAAGCTTGAACCAAGTTTCATAGTCAATCAAGACTAGACCTCGACGTCATACATCAAATATTACTTCCTCCAGAAACCCCGTCTGGTTCTGCTCTCTACTTTCGACAGCATCAAAGATTACAAATACAGAATGAAGCAAATGACAACCTACATCTAGAGACAGATGTAACTGATCAGGACCTCAACACTTTAGGCAGCCACAACATCTCCCTCATGGAGGAGCATCTGGTCGAAATGCCAAACCCCTGCATATAATACCCAATCGCAAATAAGACATTTGAAGGTTATCTACAACATTTCAAAACAGACATCTAGAGATTATCTTAATAATGGAATCCTTACCATGTCCTTTCCCTAACCTTCTCAGCTGAGCAACGTACTCAGATATCTTCTTTATGGCTTCCACCTGAAAATGAGATGAAGATTATAAATTTCAGCAGCAACAAGCAAATTTGATTTTTCTAACTTGTTGTTTGACAGGTTCATAAGTTGCTATTACTTATTTGCTCTAACAGTATTCTAATAGCGGTATAAAGATTGGTTACTGGAGAGTAGAAACTGGAAATAAAGCTTTTGCTTTCTTTTTTTACCTTGACCTTTCAATCTTATTCTAGGTTTTTGTCTATAATTTTGCTGATTTTAGTGAAATTATGTTCAATTTTTCTGAACAAATTAACAATTGTGTCAAAGTTGACAATCAGTTAAACCATCCTCATAATTATGTCACCTGCTCTTCGAGAAATTCACTCTCAATAAAGTCAGCCAGTTGAGCATCTTTGCAATTTTCAGCAATCTGGATTAAATTTCAAGACAATGTAAAAGTTAAAATATGAGATAACGCTAACTAGTTGGACCATGGTTCAGTATCACTTACATTGTGTAGCTGGATCAACTTCTCGTTCGTCAACTTCTCAAGAGCCAAAGTCAATTCCATGGCTGAAACAAAGCAAAACAATGTCACCAAAGATTTTACAAAATCCAAGGTTTGATCAAACTTAGCAGAGTAGTAAAAAAAATGGAATGATACAAAACCAAATAATTCAATCTCGATGTAAAAATTTAGGATTCCGAATGAAAATATTAGGATTCCTGGAGCCGACATTAAATTGTAAAAATTTAGGAATAGTCGCCATCGTTGTTAAAAAAAAAAGTCTCTTTCCTGGAACATCATCAACGAATAAGTAATAACAAGATAGAGTTCAGCGATATTGAGGAGAATGGACGCAACAAATATTTATATGCAACATTTACATAAAACGACAGAGTAGATTTGTGCTTATGCACAGATTCGAACTTACCATGCAATGCTTCTCCCTTCTCGGGATGATCGAATTCAGACGGTGGCATAACAAGAGACTGGAGTTTCACTCTTCCTCCTCGCTTGTTCTGATCACGGAGAGATTTAGAATCAGTTGTCGTAGTTTAGAGACAATAACAAACACCTTGAAATTTGAATCTGTAACTTACTTGGTATTCCATCAGTTTCTCGGCATGCTCCCTTTCCTCTTCACTTGACTCCTTGAAAAATCTGTAATGAGCAAAAGCAAGTCAGATATACTCAAGAATCACAACACATGTATGAAAATAGAGAATAAACACCGACTTACTTTGCGAGGCCTTTCAGCGCAACGTTGTCGCGGTCGAAGTAAGCGAACAAGGCATGATAGACGTACGAATTATTGTATTCGACACTGCGAATGGAACAATGTTGACGAGATCACTGAGATTGATCTAATTAAATTTCTCATAGAAGGAATTTAAAGAACAGAACAAACGAAAGGTAAGTCAAACAAGACGCATTTTCCAAGAACTATCAACTAACAAGGCAGCTAAGAACTCGCTCGCATTGTGGAGATCCCAGGTCATTTATCTCGAGAATGACAAAGAAATTTCATCGAAAAGATGAATCAAAGATCGCAGGGAAAAAATATTACAATAAACATAAGGTTAAATGAATGAGAGAGAGAAATAGAACCGACTTGATCTGTTGATTGATGGCAGATTCGCACTCATCGGCGTATTTCTGACGGCCCAAAGACAGATCTGGGGACGTCGGAATCAGAGCGAGCTCCTTCCCGATCTCCTCCAAGGCAGCGGCCACGGAAGCTTCGAGAGGCATGTCTTCTCGCTCGAAGGATGATGGGTGGGGAATGAAAGGGTGAGGACGCGGGGATATAAAAAGGGCAGGGGAGAGACTGGATGGGCGACAAGTGGACAGTCAGATCATTTTCAGTCGGATGTGCGCGTGGACGACTCACGATCTCCACACGACTCTCTTCCTCAGCGACTGTGTGAAAGGAATCTTTAAGCCACAAAAAAAATAAAGTTTTGAAAACAAAAGGCAGCTCATAGCTTTTAATGTCATCCACGGTGCAAACGGAACTAATAATTCCATTTCCTTTTTTGATATTTTTATCTGATTTTCATATTATCATTCAGATATTTTATTTTTCAAATATTTTAAAATTTATAATTAAATATTTTATTAAGTAAATATTTATAGATAAATTTGTTGAGTATCAAATATCTTTAATTCTCTCTTAAAAAAATTAGATAAAAAAAAAATAATAAAAAAAATTAAATAAGTAATCAATGCCGACTTTTTTTTGTGGCCCCTGCTACGTCACCCATGTGCCCCCAATGCAGAACCCGTCTTTTTTTTTAAATGTTTCTTTATATATTTTTTAAAAATAGAAATCATCGAGTATATTGGAGAGGATCCGCATGGATGCCCTAATAAGGAAGACGTGTGGCGGCCTCGCGCTTGTTGCGGAGACAACAGCAAATGAGACCCACAGAAGTCGCGTGTTGCTTCCCAGTTGATCATGGTCTTTGTGTTGATTTACAGTGAAAAACGTTCTAGAAGAAATCAAGAAAGTAGATGTACAAAAAGATATTCGGTAATTGACTAAAGCCCACATATAAAATTTCAGAATTCCTAATTAAAGAACACACTAAAGTTGTTATTTTTTGAAAAGTGCATTTATTTCCGATAATACACCTCTCGCCAACTGCTTATCCCATTCCCAAACATCAGAGCAAGTGAGCAACATATTCAAAATAAAAAAAAAGTTTATTTGATTCGGATGCATGCAATCTCGACATCTCTTCGCTCTCCCAATTCACGGAAATTAAATCTCCTCTCTCTCTATTAGCTCGTCGAAAACGATTTCCTCAAAAGTCGAAACCCTCCACATGGATCTATCAGCTCGTCGAAAGTGAATTAGGATCTACTGATAATCTTTCCGTCTACCATTCAAGTTCAGGGTTAGTTTGACTTCTCATTCTGTATCCTGACGTTGGTCATCTCTCTCCTCTCCTATCTTGGATCGCTGACATAGTATTGTAATTCAACCTCTCGATCAGGTATATTTCAGATTTCTATCTTGTAGAGCCCTCCTTTTTTTTTTTAATGTCTTTATATATTTTTTTAAAATAAAAATCACCGGGTATATTAGAGAGGATCCGCATGAATGCCCTAATAAAGAAGACGTGTGGCGACCTCTCGCTTGTTGCGAAGACAATAGCAAATGAGACCCACGGAAGTCACGTGTTGCTTCCCAGCTGATCATGGCCTTTGTGTTGATTTACAGTGAAACAACATTCTAAAAGAAATCAAGAAAGTAGATGTACAAAAAGATATTCGATAATTGACTAAAGCTCACATATAAAATTTCAGAATTCCTAATTAAAGAACACACTAAAGTTGTTATTTTTCAAAAAGTGCATTTATTTCCGATAATACGCCTCTCGCCAACTACTTATCCCATTCCCAAACATCAGAGCAACATATTAAAAATAAAAAAAATTATTTGATTCGGATGCATACAATCTCGACATCTCTTCGCTCTCCCAGTTCACAGAAATTAAATCTCCTCTCTCTCTATTAGCTCGTCGAAAACAATTTCCTCAAAAGTCGAAACCCTCCACGTAGATCTATCAGCTCGCCGAAAGTGACTTAGGATCTACTGATAATCTTTCCCTCTCCCATTCAAGTTTAGGGTTTAGTTTGACTTCTCATTCTGTATCCTGACGTTGGTCATCTCTCTCCTCTCCTATCTTGGATCGCTGACCTAGTATTGTAATTCAACCTCTCGATCAGGTATGTTTCAGATTTCTATTGTAGTCCCCATCTCTTACACATGTTTAGACTTTGTCACACTTTACACTTTAACTTGCATTCCTTTGATTTGATTTTGTATTGGTTTGCATTGTCCTTAACCACCACGCTATTTTCTTGAAATATGAAAATCCATCTATAATTTTTTATCAAAATTCATTGGTGGGCATGACATAGAGTTTTATCAATTTTAAAATCTTATAACGGGTAGACAGTATTAGACTGGTTAGAGGGGGTGAATAGTCCTGAAAATAAGTTAATCAAATTTTTTACTTTTGCTTAGCAAGGATAGCCAAATTAATTAAGCACAAATAATTAACATTAAAATCAATAACAAAAATAAAGTAAGAGAATAAAAAGATTTACTTGGTTACAACCTAGATGATCGTTAATCCAAGACAATTATAAGCTTCACTAAGAAAAATCTCCTTCGTGCAGGCGGAGTAGCCTCTTACAAACTTTGAATGCTCAAAAAAAGCTAGGAAAATCAATACAATGATTGTTGTTAAATTCCTAACTCCATGGAGTTTTTTATAGTCTCCTGAGATGATGTTACCTTTGGCTGATGTGGCTCGGAGGCACCTCCAAAAGGATCCAAGACGCTTCTAGTGTGGTTAAAGTTTTATCCTTAGTGGCATAGTCACCAACGTCTCTGCCACGTTGAAGGGCACCTTCATGAGGATTGACGGTACATTCGAGTTCGCTCAAGGTGCCTTCGCGCTTTTTTATCCTAGGCACCTCAGACACATTTAAGGCACCTCGGGTCTCGAATGCGACAACTTCTCTACTGAAGCTTAAGATGCCTCCAAAGCCATTGGAGGCGTCTCGAGCAGTATTCATTTGAACAATCTCTTTCCCATGCTCGTTTGGGTGATGCTCTGGCTGTTCGGAATTGAGCTCACCCGAACTCAACTCCAGTCTTCTCTTTAAGCAGGTTTCCTCCCTGACTTCTCGTCCCTCGGATTGCTGTGCGTGTCCTCGCTCCACCAGTATACTCTTCCATAGTTTATCGTTACTCGGATGTACCGAGCCCGTCGACTCACTTCCCATGTCATCCTTCTCATCCGTTGTGTCTTTCGCTTGACTTTTTGTGTTCCTAACCTCTTGCACACTTAGACACAAGGTATAAAAAATAAACATGAACTAACTTAACTTGGCTGATCGTATCAAAATCAACCCAGGGTACTTACAATAACCATACTTTGTGCATCATCAAATTGATAGGAATGTGAGAATTTGGTTTTAACATTTATTAATTTTTATTTTTTAAAATTGTAGGTGTTGGCAAAAATTCCAATGGACTATTGTTTTAGGTCACTTTAATATTTTTTTGGTTGTACAATAAGTAAAGGAAAGCAACATGATTTTGTTAATTTACATGATAGACACAAAGATATCATTAAACAGTCCACTTTTACTATTTTTTTTTAAATATATAAGATATTAAGTAAATTGTGGATCTATTGGTGAATATATTTCATAGTTGGAATTCAACGTCTCAAATATTTTAGATTTTCAAGTGTTCTAGTTACTTTCACCAGAAGAGATGTGTCTCTATTGCTTGGTATTCTAGACAAAAATGTTTAAGTTCCTATGAATTCAACTAATGCATACGGTGACCTCTTTCTTGCTCTTTTTTTTTTTTTAAAAAAGAACCTACTAGATCAAAAATTGAGTTGCTTTAAATATAGTCCTATAGAATTGAAGTAAATGATGATGTTTTAGTATTTTGCAAATTGTATATTTTGTATATATATTTATTTGTGTGTTGTTTTCTTCTATTACATATAAGATTCCTATAAATCTTCTAGATATTATTGATGATTTTGACAATCTAGGTAGATTCAATTGAGTTGAAGTTATTGATCAATTTATTTCTCTAAGATATATCAAACAACTATCTCACTTCCTTACCTAAAGGGATTTATGGGTTTTTGACAATCTAGTTAGATTCAATTGAATTGAAGTTATTGATCAATTTATTTCTCTAAGATATATCAAACAACTATCTCACTTCCTTACCTAAAGGGATTTGCGGGTCTTTTGGCTATAAATTATTTTTTGCTAGTCAATTTGATTTTTTATATGGATGACATTAGTATGTATGTAATACTTAGTTTATGAAATAAGTTTGATTTTTGGAGCATGTCTCAATCAGAGATTATATTATAATATTGAATAGACATGAATAAATAAGTGGATGACTACTCCTATATATATTAGTAAGGTTAGGGCATTGTTGAGCTAAATCTCATCTAGAGAGGTAAATATCAAGAATTTCACCTAACTTTCTTTCATTGTCAATTTCTAAATAAAAAAAAAAAGGTAACTCGATGTACGAAGCTCCCGCCATACGGGGTCTCACAGAAGGATTCATTGTACGCAACTTTATCCTACTTTTTTTATAAGAGACTATTTATATGATTCAAACTCGTGACCTTTTGGTCATATAACAACAACTTTACCGTTACGCCAAGACTCCTCTTCATTTCTAAGTTATTGTCAATTTCTAAATAATTTTATTTTTTGATAAGTTATTGTTGAGCTAGTCCCTACTCCTTTTGAAAATATATTGGTTGAAAATCTTCCTTATCTCGATGATTTTGCTATAGAAGCAAGATACCCTAGTAATAGTGAATGTCGTAACTGTATTATTCATCAAAACTAAATCAAGGAGCTAATAATAAAAAAAATATTCAAATAAATAAAAGGGTGAAATAATTACTTAAAATGATAGAAGATAACGGTATCCAATTTGAACCAAGTGACCATGTAGTGGATCCTCATCTTGAACTAGTCACTTCTAAAACTAGGACTAGGAGAAGATGTGACCGAAGTCACTGTAATTATAGAGATGCTACTATTGATAGTCCTATATGCCTCAAGATGGTACCTTAGAGGAAGAGGAGTAAGACAGAAATCTTCGATCCTTCCATAAACATGACATGGAAAGGAGTACAATTGATTGAGGTATCAAAAAGCAATGTTGAAAAAATATAAAAGAAGTAAAAGTTGTTTTGGAAGGGGAAGGGGGAAAGAAAAAAATTGATGTGGATAATTTGCAATAACAAAGAGTTAGTATCTCAATTTTTGAAGGTAATTCTAAAGAAGAGGTCAATAAGAAGGCAACAAGGATCGTTAAACTTAACAAAAATGAGATTGGGAGTCATTGTTGTAAGATTGTATTTTCACATCAAGTATTTTCAGTATTTTGATTTTAATTACTAATTATATGTGTTTTTTTCTTAATGATAGTATGTCAAGAAATAATTTAAGACTCCTAGGAAGAAAAAAATAAGATGAAGATCTTGTCTATTTATTTTATACATTGAAAAAAAATAAAGTATGGTAGTTTCAAGCCCTCATTACATAGTTATTTAGTTATGTTACACGCTTAATAATTTACAATTGATTTCCCTTGGAGGCCTACTTTCAAATTTGTTTTGCGTGATGCACCTTTTTGTTCAACTATGACTTCCTTCTTATATAGTGTAAATGGTTCTATTTTTACAATCGGTGAGCTAATTGATATCCATTGTTCAATTCTATTTAGGAGGGCCTCGTCTAGTATGCCATATAACAAGTCTGTATATTCTTCATCTAGGTTCACTGTAAGGAACTAAAATTATCTAGTAATATATCATGATTGAATATGTTATATTAGTTGGTTAATTATATATTTATGCACAATTACAGTCAACATCAAAATGTTTGTGGAAGACTTCCACAACACTTCATAAAAATGGATATGGAAGATGGAGGAGTTAGGTATATTTTTATACCTATTACCAGTGATAGAGTACACTTTCACTTATTGTCTATTAGCACAATTACAATGACTTTTAACCATTATAACTCTCCAACATATAATTTTGAAGTAGTAGTGAGTATACGATATTTGTGTTTATGTTAGTATTTTAGTATAAATTAATAGTTATGTTAGTTTTTCTCATTTATTCTTATAGGTATCTGAATTTTAAGAATATTCTCATAAGAAACTTAGTGATATTCGTCTTTGTTTAGAATATTACCACTCTATTGTTGGTTCGGGTCGGCTGGCTGGAGAGGGTTGAGTTGCCTGAAACACTAAAATACCTTTCTCGATCTTTCAACTCAGACCAGTAGTAATAACATAAAGATAAAATTAAACAATAAGAAACTAAAAAAAGAGGCACCAGAATTTACTTGGTTACAACTTAGGTGGTTGTTAATCCAAGCCAAATGAAAGCTCTTAAAAAGTCTCTTTCACTGAAGGCGGAGAAGCCTCTTACACTCGTTAATAGCTCAGACTATTGCTAGGAAATCAATACACAAGTTGTTATTTCTTTCCTAGGTCTAGAGGTCTTTTTATAGCCCCTGGAAAACCTTTCCTCAAGATGAAGACGCCTTCCATAGGGCTGGAAGGCCCCTCCAATGAGGCAAAAGATAAAACTTTATCCTTTCCGCCAACGGTCAGATTGCTTGGTCGAAGGCGCCTTCCATGGTTGGTTGAATGCGCCTTTAGTTATTGAAGGCGCCTTCTACCTGAAGGTTGCAAAGGCGCCTCCAACTCCTGTTGAAGGCGCCTCTAGCAGCTCCATAGCTCCACTCTAGTTCTTCCGTTGTTCCGTTCGCTTTGGTGATTTCGACCAACCGAAATAAGGTTCACGCGAACCCAATTTCGGCCTTCTCCTCGAGCAGACTTTTGCTCTGGCTTCTCGTCCCTCGAATATCACACACATCCTTCTCGTCTATCGGTGTACTCTTTCGCAACATCTCGACCCTTGGACACACCGAGCCCGTCGACTCTCTCCCGTGCTGTCCTTCTCACTAGCCACGTCTTCCGTTCAACTTTCTGTGCTCCTAAGCTCCTGCACATTTAGGCACAAGGTCAAAACATAACAAAACCTAACCTAACTTGGTTGATCACACGAAAAATAACCTTAAGATTTCAACACCTATTGACAACTAAGTCTCTATTACATGTTACAATTGATTGTTCCTAACACGAAGTCAACTTATAAATAAACGAAAAACAATATTAATGTGCAATTTTGACAAATTTTGAATATTAAATATCTTATGTTATTTACAACAATAATTGTAACTTTTTTACAATGAAATACATTAGATATCTTATATATCATCTGAATATAGATTTCAAACAAACAAAAAAAAATAAATTAGAATGGGTGTATCAATATCAATTTTGACGGACATCTTTTCAAAAATTTTAGTTTAATTATTCATCTTGTTGTAACAAAAAGAGTTTGGTAGGGATTGTAACTGTGAATTTATGTATGTATGTGACTTATATATTTTTAGTGGTTAGATATTTACTGCACGTTTGAAATGATACAGCAGAGTTATGGTTATAGTAGTCCTGTGCTAGTCATATAATGTATTGGTAATTGTCGTAATAACTGTATTGTTAATTATATTAGAGTTGTTTGTTATTACTTTTATTAAATGTTTATTTAACAGTGTTATGTATGAATTTATTTATAGTAAATTGTTACAATGTTTTTACTATCATGTCGAACAAAATACATCATATCAATTGTCACTTTGGTACTATTATTTGACAATTAACACCACTATTATTCTGGTCATTGAACAATAACACTACAAACTTTTGATTTTTGAAAATTAACATCACAATATTGTTATTTATCCAAAAAAATGATGATGTCTAAAACTAGCACCAAAATGATGTTGACATATTGTGATCTTTGCAACACAGTGGCATCGGTGTTTGAACAACAACACCAAATAACTTATGAATTCTCTAAACCAGCACCACCATTTTGTGATTTCACCAACTCAATGGTGCCAGTCTTTCAGCAACACCACCAAAAAAGGTTCTGATTTTGTGCCAATTAGCACGAACTCATGACTTCTTGTGAAGGTCTCAGAATTAGGTGTACACTTCTTATATACCTTCTCCACATTCCTCTCTTATATTCTGTGTCCATTTTTAAGAAATCTAAATCTCCTAAATTCATCAATAAGTTTCAATCAAAATCTATTGATGGACTTAGCAAGCTCTGATTAAACTGTTTGCAAGTTTGACCCATTTCTACAATGCCCTAGTGTCCAAATATGTCCTGAGTTATTAGCTTGAAAGCATTCCCAACATTGCTCAAATGGTTTTTAGGATGCATTTGGTTGGGGTTATTGTCAATAACCTTAGTTATCCACACAAAATTATGTTGTTTAACTCCTTTTGGTTTAGGTAATGGGCAATTCCCTGATGCATTCCCAGTGCATCAACAAACATCAGTAAAAGGGGAATAGAACCTGAAATGGGATTACCTCAGACTTACAAGATTTTTCTTGATTCCGATGTTAACGAGAATCCAGCCTCAGTCGTTCGTTGGTCGAGCATGAGCAGCGACCGATCGTCGTAGCGAGAGCGAATAGCAGTCGATCATTCCTTCATCGCAGCGAGGATGAGTAGCGGTTGGTCCTCCAATGGCAAGCAGCAACCGGTTGTCGCAGCTAGGGCGAGCAGCGGCCGGTCGCCCCATGGCTAGCAACAATTGATCGTCTCATGGAGTGAGCATGAGCAATAAATGTTGTCGTCATTCCTTTTGTGCAGAAGGCTCGCCGGATGTGGTGGCGGCTCATCAGTCTCATGAACAAGACGATCGACAAGTGGGGACGGATGTTGCAGGCGCACAATCGCCGTTACGAGAGACGACGGTAGGGACGGTAGGTTCACAATCACGAACGTGAGGTGACTGTGATTTTGTTTAACTTTGGGGTTTTTTTTTTTACTTTAAATTTTTGATTAAAACTTTAGTCAATTAATCAATAAACTTCTGGCTCTAATTAAGATAAATTAAGTAGATCTAATCTAAAGCCCAGTAAAATTATTCTCCAAAAATTCTAAAATATTATCTAAATTTATTTATTTATATATTCATCATTAATAAATAATAATAATAATATTATTATTATTATTATATTTTTTGGTTTATTTTCACTCTTATAAACTTATTATTATCTAGGTTATAATTAAAGCCTCCAAATAAATAAGTTTTTATTCCATTATCTAAGATTGAACTAAATAATATTAAATTATTTTTTATTTCCCATAATTTGATTATATGATTACCTAATAATTACACAGTTAAAATTATGCATAATAACCAAATGCACACTTAAAATTTTAGACTTTGATTTTGATCTTTGAATAATAGTTCCAGAATTGTGTTGATCCTTGAAAACTACCACCACTATTTGTGAGATTAATATAATATATTGGTTCTGATATTTAAATAATAGCACCACAATTGTATTGATCATTGAAAAACAAAACTACCATTTTGTTTTTTTTTTTATCATAAACAATGGTTCTATTATTTCAAACCTAGTACTAGTGTTTTAAAAAATTTCATTATGCATGTCAATTGGCACAGACCCATAACTTCTATAGAACTCTCATAACTAAGGTTGAATATCATCTCTATCTATTCCAAACTCAACTCTTCCATTCCATGACTATTTTTTAGAAATTCAAATCCCCTAAGTTCATCAATAGATTTCAGTCAAAACTCATTGATCGACATAACAAGCTCAGATTCAACCCATTCCAAGTCAGGTAGGTTTTTTGCAGTGCCCTAGAGTCCAAATGTAACTTGAGTTATTAAAGTTTAGCTTGTAGGCAATACCAGTAGTGCTCAAATGAATTTTAAAGTTTCAAACATTATGCCAATTGGAATGGATCCATAACTTTGTTTATGAGGCTTAAAACTAGGCTTCCACATCATAACGACCATCTCTACACTACCTTCTTCTAATACATGTACATTTTTCAAAAATTCAAATTCTCTAGGTCCATCAATGAGTTTCAGTCAAAATTCATTGATAGACTTAACAAGCTCTTATTGTACTCATTCTAAGTACGATAGGTTTTGACAGTTTCCCGATCTAAATGTGCCCTAACTTATCAGCTTAAAGACATTCTTAGCAATGCTCAAATAGTTTTTAAAGTTTCAAACTTTGTTTCTAACCTTTAAATAACAACATCAGAATGGCGTTGATCCTTGGAAATCAACACCACCATTTTAGTATTTCTAATAAACAATAGTTTTGTTCTTTTGAACTCTACACTGGTGTTTTAAAAAATTATATCATGCATGTCAATTGGCATAGATTAATAACTTCTTGTAAGGGCCTAGAACTAGGCTTGCACATCATATATATCTTTTCCACACTCAACTCTTCCATTCCATTGCTATTTTTCATAAATCTAAATCCCCTAGGTTCATTAATAAGTTTTGGTCAAAACTCATTGATGAACTTAGCAAACTACGATTGGCGACATTCCAAGTTCAGTAAGTTTTTGCAATTTTTTAGAGTCCAAATGTGCTCGAAGTTATCAGTTTGAAGACATTCCCAACATTGCTCAAAATATTTTAAAAGTTTCAGACTTCGATTTTGATCTTCAAATAACATCACCGTAATGGCGCTGAATTTGGAAACCAGTACTATCATTTTGTTAATTATCGTAAACAATGGTTCTATTTTTTCAAATGCAGCACCAGTGTTTTAAAAAATTTCATCATGCATGCCAATTAGCATGGACCAATAACTCTTGCAGAGGTATTAGAACTAGGGTTGCACACCATATATACCTTCTTCACACTCAACTCTTCCATTTTAGGGTCATTTTTCATAAATTCAAATCCCTTAGCTTCATCATTGTTTTTCGATGAAAACCTATTGATGGACTTAGTAAGTTCCGAGTGGATCCATTCCAAGTCTGGTAGGTTTCTGTAATTCCTTAAAGTCCAAATATGCCCTAAGTTATCATCTTGAAGATATTCCCAATAGTACTCAAATGGTTTTTAAAGTTTTAGACTTCGGTCTTCGAATAACAATACCACAATGATGCTGATCCTTAGAAACCAACACCATCCTTTTGTAAGATCAACAGAACATATTGGTTCTGATATTCGAATAACAACATTTCAATGGTGTTGATCCTTAAAAACCAACACCGTCATTTTGTGAGATCAATAGAACATATTGGTTCTAATCTTCAAATAGAACCATCACAATGGTGGTGATCCTTGGAAACCAGCACCACCATTTTGTGAGATCAATAGAACATATTGGTTATGATCTTCGAATAATAGTCCCACAATAGTGTTGATCCTTGGAAACTAACACCATCATTTTTTTATTTATCATTTACTAAAGTGACCCCCAGGACATAGTTGACTTGACTACTATTGGATAGATATTGTTACAATGGACAAGGGGTTGAATCTATTAGAGTGTATACTAAAAGTCTAGCTTTTTGTAAACATCTATTTTTGAAATAATAGAATCACATTGGTCAAATGTCTACATTTATTTGTTAAGTGTAGTTGTTCAATTAATTTATATTATAGATAACATGGTGTGTGGTGTCACACACAGAAGTTCATGTTATCAGTTCTTTATAAATTATAAACAATTGTTCACGACTAAGATGGAAAGGAACAAACTGTTGGAATAGTCGTAGTGTAATTAGGTATTAGTTTATCTTGACTAATAAATTACACTAGTACACTCTGAGTGTATTGAGAAGGACCATTTAAGGTAAGTTATTTTTGTACTGACTTAATAAAAGAACAAGACCTTAGTTATTATGGAAGTGTGTGCTCTTAATCCTAATATAATAACAAGCACATATATTTAGTATTTATTTCTTTGACTTATCAAAGGGTGAGATTTAGCTCGATAAATCAAAATGCCCGATAAGTTGGGAAATGATATTACTTATAGTGTGTGTTGTTGATTATAGAAGGAAACTGTGTCCTAGAAATCTAGGTTGATAATGTCCCCAAGAGGAGCTCATAAGGATTGTCATGTTAAACCCTGCAGGTGGACTTAATCCGACATGATGATAAGGTTGAGTGGTACTACTCTTGGACTAAAGATATTAATTAAAATAAGTTGTCAGTAACTCAATTAATTAGTGGACATTCGACATCTTAAACAGAGGGAGATTAACACACTCATAATAAGAAGGAGCCCAAAATGTAATTTGGGATTGGTGCGGTAGTTCAATAATAATTCTTTAGTTGTATGAATTGTTATTGATAAAATTAAGTTGGGTGTTCGGGGCGAACACGGGAAGCTTAATTTCATCGGGAGACCAAAACCAATTCCTCCTCTCGGTCCCTATCGTAGCCTTGTATATAGAGAATTATACCCACCTATACCCACCTTCTTACCTACTCTTTGGTGGCCGGCCAAGCTAGCTTGGAGCCCAAGCTAAGGCCGGCCAAGACCCAAAGATTGAGCCAAGTATGGGCTGGCCAATGCTTGGAGCCCAAGCATGATATGACTGGCCCTAAGAAAAATAAAAGGATTTTTATTTTAAAATTTTTCTTATGTGGATTCCATGGTTTAAAATTTAAATCTTTCCTTCTACAAAAGATTAAGAAAAGATTTGATATCTTTCCTTATTTGTAGATTGAGAGGAAGATTTTAATTTTGATAAAACTTTCTTTTTTTTAACCATGTTCATGATTTAAAAAGATAGTTTTAAAATTAAATATTTCCTTTTATAGTCTTCTACAAAAGATTAAGAGAAAGATTAGATATCTTTCCTTATTTGTAGATTGAAAGGAGATTTTAATTTTAGAGATAACTTTCCTTTTTGGAAATCAACCACATGTTTAAAAGAAAGATTTTAATTTATAAAATTTTCTTTTATAACTAACCATGAAGGGATAAATTATTAGAGAAATTTTGATTTTAAAATTTCCGGAAACAAATAAGGAAGTTTTAATTTTATGTTTAAAACTTTCCTTATTTGGAGCATGGGGATGTGGCCGGCCATAGCATGGTTAAAAGGAAAATTTAATTAATTTTTCCTTAATAACCAAAGGCAAGGAATATATTGGAATTTTAATAACAATTAAATTTCCTTACGTGCCAAGACCAAGGAATATAAAAGAGGGTGTAGATGCGTCTTCACCTTAGAACATCTATTCTATAGTTCCTCCTCTTTTCTTTGGTGTGTGGCTGACCCTATTCCTTCTTTTTCTCTTCTTCTTTAGTGGCCGGATTATCCTTCCCTTGGAGCACTTGTTGGTGGCCGGTTCTAGCTAGGAGAAGAAGGAGAGAAAGGAGGCTTTGCTCTTGCATCCCTTGGAGCTTGGTGGTGGTGGCCGGACCTCTACTTCTCTTGGAGAATTGGTGGTGGCCAAATCTAGCTTGGAGAAGAAGGAGCTTGGTGGTTCTCGTCTCGTAAGATCGTTGCCCACACAACGTCCGAGATTAGAAGAGGAATACGGTAGATGATTAAGAGGTTATTTGCTTACAAAGGAAGGTATAACGAGTAATTGTTTTCCACATCATACTAGTTTTTCTTTGTATGAATTCCAAATACAAGAGGCATATGATTCTAGAGTTTCGAATTTGTTATTCGAGTTTGTTTTTTTTGTTTTTCGAATTTGTGATTCGATTGTTCCTTTTGGTTAAACCTAGAGTTATATAAGGAAATTAAATATTAAATTTCTTTAAAAGGCTTTGTCTAGGAAGTGGTGGTTACTCTCATATCCAAGAAGGCCTAGTGCCTCACCATGTTTAACTTGGAAGCCAATTTTGAAAATTAATATTTAATTGAATTTATAACATAGGTGGATTTGGATCAATAATGTTAAGCATCATTTGCGATCCAAATCTAAACCATTAAGAACATATTAGTTAAATTTGGAATCAATAATGTTAAGTTCCGTTTGCGATTCCTAATTTAATTTCTAAAGAACACAATAGGTTGTTTAGGAAAGATTCGACACTTGTACAAAATTTTTGCACAGTGGAACCGGTACGATCTTCCTAGGACCAACCAACAATTAGTATCAGAGCTAGGGTTTGCCTCTGTGTGTTTGGTTTTCAAAATTAATTATGCCCATGTCATACATAATTTAGGCAGGATAATAGTAGGATGTGTTAACTCTGTGGTTGCAGGTTCCAACTATTATGGCTTACAGATATTGTGTGTGATTGGACCCTTGGACATGTCAAGGGCATTTTATTGTGTGTGCATGATTGTAATATTAAATACAGCAGGAGATGTATTAGTTATTAGGATTTTACATTTTTGTTTCGATATAGATTACATGTACATTCCTTTATGGAATATAGGATCGATATATGTAAAATTCTATTTTTATCGCGGATCGTATCCTTGCAAGGCGTGGTACTATTGGAGGACCAGAAGCGCAGTGAAAAAGGAAGCTTGATGGACCCGATGACATAAACCCTAGGGCTGGCAGCACGCGAAGGACAGTGATGGAAAAAGGCCATAATGGTTGGAAAATTAATTTTCATATTTATTGCTTTTATTTACTGTAATGTGTGTGATGAGTGCAAACTAGGTTAAAATTCATCACCTTAGATAACTAAGTGGGAGAGGGATTTTTAAATAAATTCCACGGTCTCCATTACTGGTTTGTAAGTGATGCAACAAGCTTGCGTGTTGACTCTGAGTGCCTCCCTCCACAACGGATGGGTTTGTTATGGATCACTAGATCAAACTTCCTTTATGGATGATTATAAGAAATTATTTAGGAGCGTGTGATCTTCTCCAACTGAAGGGGCACAATCCTATTTAATGGACTAAGTATCAAGTAATGGTATATACTTAGATGCATTCAATAGTATCCTCCCCAACGGAGTCACTGCTATTGTTTTGTGTGACCAAAGGAAAATCAACTATTAATTTTATTTGTCATAAAGTTAGGATGACAAGAGAATAAAATTAATGGGTAATACCCTCCTCTTACAAATGTTGAATTTGTATACGCCCACACTAACGTGGCATGCAAAATTCACGGTGTTTTGAGATGTTGGTAAATTTAAATAGTATTGTTTGAGGAATCAATATTATTTTAAATTTAGAGTCCTGACCAAAGTTTATTTTGTGATTCTTAAGATGACTTTCAACCCACTGACCATGATACTGAAAGAGAACAAATTTACTAGTCCAAACTATATTGATTGGAAAAGAAACCTGGACATTGTCCTAACTGCGGATGGCTATAAGTTTGTACTGTCAGAGGAGTGCCCTAATGTGCCTAATGGTGAATCTACTCAATAGGAGATTGAGAATCATAGGAAATGGGTAAAAGAAGATGAGATGACGCGGTGTTACATTTTGGCTTCAATGTCAAATGTGCTGCAACATCAGCATCAGGATTTACCAACAGCTTATGATATAATGAACAATCTCAAGGATCTCTTTGGTCACCAGGATCGGGCGACTAGGCAAGAAGCTATGAGAAAGTTAATGACAACCGCCATGTCAGAAGGTACTCCCGTAAGGGATCATATCCTAAAGATGATGGCTTATTTGAATGAAATACAAATCCTTGGAGGTGAAATCGATGGGGAAACCCAGATCGATATTATTCTCCAAACGTTACCCAGAAGTTTTGAGCATTTCCGCCTGAACTATAATATGAATAAAAGGATGTATTCATTAGCGGAACTACTGACAAAACTTCAGACAGCAGAAGGGCTATTTCATCAAAATTCTCAGATTCACTATGCTGAAAATGGTTCTTCATCTAAGTCGAAAGACAAGAAGAAGAAGAAATGGGGTGTTTCAGCAAAGGAGGTGAATAAACCTCTGGGTACAAGACTAAAAGCTGGAATGAAGAAGCCGAGGGGCAAGTGCTTCATTTGCAAGCAAGCCGGACATCGGAAGGCTGGCTGTCCTCGTAGGAAAGAGAACAATATAGGTATATCTCATTCTCTAGTAGTTGAAACATGTTTAGCGGTGTTATCTACTAGCACATGATGTGTAGATACGGGAGCCACTGATCATATCTGTAACTTTTTGCAGGGGTTCCAGGAAACCCGACGATTATTTAAAGGAGAGATAATTATCTACATGGGCAATGTTACTAAGGTGGTGGCTGTTGCAGTGGGAGATGTCTACTTATCTTTTGATAGGAATAGAAGTTTGGTTTTAAGAAATTATCTTTATATACCCAGTTTTAGAAAGAATTTAATTTCAGTTTCTAAACTGTATTTGGATGGATATTCTGTTTCTTTTAGTAACAATGTAGTTATAAAGAGAAATAGGATTATTATCTGTTCTGGTGCATTGGTTGGCAATTTATATACTTTAAATCCAATTTCTTCTACAAAGCAACAAATGAAAATTAATAACACATCTTCTAACTCTAATAAGAGAAAAGAACCTTCGGAAATGAACCAAACATATCTTTGGCATCTAAGGCTTGATCATATTAACTTAAGCAGGATTCAAAGGCTTGTAGCCGATGGACTCTTGGGTTCATTAGAGTTGGAAAACTTTCCAACCTGTGAATCTTGTTTGGAAGGTAAAATGATCAAGAGACCTTTTAAGGCCAAGGGGTATAGAGCCAAAGATGTGTTAGAACTAATTCATTCTGATTTGTGTGGTCATATGTCTATCCAGGCAAGAGGTGGTTATGGATATTTCGTCTCCTTTATAGACGATTATTCAAGATACGGATACATTTACTTGATGCGCCGTAAGTCTGAATGCTTTGATAAGTTCAAAGAAAATAGGGCTGATGTGGAGAAACGTCTTGGTAAAAGTATCAAGACACTACGGTCTGACCGTGGTGGAGAATACCTCTTTGAAGAGTTTAGGAATTACTTATCAAAAGATGAGATCCAATCCCAATTGTCTGCACCTGGTACACCCATACAGAATGATGTGGCAGAACGAAGGAATATGACTCTTATGGAAATGGTTAGATCGATGATGAGTTATTCAGAATTACCAAATTCATTTTGGGGATATGCTCTTAAAATAGCAGTGTACATTCTGAATATGGTACTTTCTAAAACAGTTCCTTCTACTCCCATGGAGTTGTGGAATGGGCGTAAGACTAGTCTAAATCATATCCGGATATGGGGTAGTCCAGCACATGTGCTGAAGGGAGATACTGACAAGTTGGAATCACGTACAGAAGTTTGTCTATTTGTGGGATATCCTAAGGGAATGAAAGGTGGTTTGTTTTATAATCCTAAAAATCAGAAGATCATTGTTAGCACCAATGCTCGATTTTTAGAAAAAGATTATGTAATGGACCATAAGCCCATGAGTGAAATTGTTCTAGAAGAAATAAGAGAGGACACATCTACTTTAGTACCAACAGTACAAGATGAAGTACCACAAGAGACTGCAACACGTGTCACAGATGATGCATAGTTAAAGACAGTGCCTCGTCGTAGTGCGAGGGTTGTGAGGCAACTTGAGAGATTCATGTTTTTGGGAGAATCTTCAGATTTGATCCCGGGTAAACATGAACTTGATCCCCGGACATATGACGAAGCACTCCAAGATAAAGATGCAGTATCTTTCCAAAAGGCAATGAATTCTGAAATAGAATCTATGTATTCTAATAAGGTCTGGGAGCTTGTAGAACCACCAAATGGTGTAAAAGCCATTGGATGCAAGTGGATCTACAAAAGGAAAAGAGGGACAGACGGGAAGGTAGAAACCTTCAAAGCAAGGCTTGTTGCGAAAGGGTATACTCAGAAAAAGGGAATCGATTATGAGGAAACTTTTTCGCCGGTAGCCATGCTTAAGTTTATCCGGATACTCTTGTCTATTGCCTCTCATATGGATTATGAGGTTTGGCAAATGGATGTCAAGATAGCTTTCCTTAATGGAAGTCTTGAGGGAAACATCCATATGAAGCAGCTAGAGGGGTTCATTAAAAAAGGCAAAGAGCATCTAGTGTGCAAGCTCAATCGGTCCATTTATGGATTAAAGCAAGCTTCAAGATCTTGGAACATCCGGTTTAATGAAGTAATCCAGTCATATGGATTTATTCAGTGTCCGGATGAGTCTTGTGTATACAAGAAGTGTAACGGAAACGTGGTGGTATTTCTTGTACTATACGTAGATGATATTTTGTTAATTGGCAACAATGTCAAAGTATTATCAGACGTAAGAGTATGGTTGTCCAAACAATTCGATATGAAGGACTTAGGAGAATGTGCACACATTCTTAGGATCAAAGTCATAAGGGATCGCAAGAAAAAGATGTTGTGCCTATCTCAAGCTTCATATATAGATACAATCCTTGCTCGTTTTAGCATGCAAAACTCCAAGAAAGGTTTCTTACCTTTTAGGCATGGAGTAGCTTTATCTAAAGAGATGTCTCCGAAGACATCAAAGGAGATAGAGGACATGAAGGCAGTTCCTTATGCTTCGGCTGTAGGAAGCCTAATGTATGAAATGCTATATACGAGACCAGATATCTGTTTTGTCGTGAGCATGGTTTGCAGATATCAAAGTAATCCTGGACAAGGACATTGGACTGCGGTATAGCATATATTAAAGTACCTGAGAAGAACTAGAGATTATATGCTAGTATACCAAGCAGATGATTTGCTCCTTGTGGGTTACACGGAATCAGATTTCCAATCAGATAGGGACAATAGTAAGTCTACATCAGGCTATGTGTTTACTTTAGGAGGTGGAGCCATTGCATGGAGGAGTGTTAAGCAGAAATGCGTTTCAGACTCAACCATGGAAGCTGAGTATGTGGTAGCCTTTGAGGCAGCCAAAGAAGTTGTATGACTTAGGAACTTCCTAATGGACTTAGATGTGATTCCTGGTTTGCCCAAAATCATCACAATCTATTGTGATAATAACGGTGCAGTTGCAAACTCGAAGGAACCACAAGCCTATAAGGCGAGTAAGCATATAGAGCGCAAGTACCACCTGATACGAGACATCGTCAAGCGAGAAGAAGTTGTCGTCGCCAAGATTGCATCAGCAGATAACCTAACAGATCCTTTCACGAAGGCCCTTCCGGTGAAACCTTTTGATCGGCATGTGGAGGGGATGAGAATCAGATGTATGGCAGCAGATATGGCAGCAGATATGACAGTTTAGTCTTTTAGTATAAGTGGGAGATTGTTAGAGTGTATACTAAAAGTCTAGCTTTTTGTAAACATCTATTTTTGAAATAATATAATCACATTGGTCAAATGTCTACATTTATTTGTTAAGTGTAGTTGTTCAATTAATTTATATTGTAGATAACATGATGTGTGGTGTCACACACAGAAGTTCATGTTATCAGTTCTTTATAAATTATAAACAGTTGCTCACGACTAACATGGAAAGGAACAAACTGTTGGAATAGTCGTAGTATAATTAGGTATTAGTTTATCTTGACTAATAAATTACACTAGTACACTCTGAGTGTATTGAGTAAGACCATTTAAGGTTAGTTCTTTTTATACTGACTTAATAAAAGAACAAGACCTTAGTTATTATGGAAGTGTGTGCTCTTAATCCTAATATAATAACAAGCACATATATTTAGTATTTATTTCTTTGACTTATCAAAGGGTGAGATTTAGCTCGATAAATCAAAATGCCCGATAAGTTGGGAAATGATATTACTTATAGTGTGTGTTGTTGATTATAGAAGGAAACTGTGTCCTAGAAATCTAGGTTGATAATGTCCCCAAGAGGAGCTCATAAGGATTGTCATGTTAAACCCTGCAGGTGAACTTAGTCCGACATGACGATAAGCTTGAGTGTTACTACTCTTGGACTAAGATATTAATTAAAATGAGTTGTCAGTAACTCAATTAATTAGTGGACATTCGACATCTTAAACACAGGGAGATTAATACACTCATAATAAGAAGGAGCCCAAAATATAATTTGGGATTGGGCGGTAGTTCAATAATAATTCTTTAGTGGTATGAATTGTTATTGATAAAATTAAGTTGGGTGTTCGGGGCGAACACGGGAAGCTTAATTTCATTGGGAGACCAAAACCAATTCCTCCTCTCGGTCCCTATCGTAGCCTCTTGTATATAGAGAATTATACCCACCTATACCCACCTTCTTACCCACTCTTTGGTGGCCGGCCAAGCTAGCTTGGAGCCCAAGCTAAGGCCGGCCAAGACCCAAAGATTGAGCCAAGTATGGGCTGGCCAATGCTTGGAGCCCAAGCATGGTATGGCCGGCCCTAAGAAAAATAAAAGTGTCACGCCCCGGAGGAGTCCCTGTCCGAAGAAATTTCGGCAGCACCTTCCCTGTACGGCGGACAATCTGAAACTTTCTACATACGCAATATACATCAGCCACAGGCGGCTGGAATATACACACAACCACGCAGTTATATATATATCATCAGCCCACTCGGCTGGAACAAAATATAAAACACAGCAGAAGAACGATAGAAATCCAAAATACATGACTGCTAGCCGGCTAGGCTTACACCACACAACATCACAATACTCCGGGAAACAAAACCGGAACACAAAGTCAACTACACACATACCATACACCACGATAAACATAAACAAAATGCGAAGACTGGTCTTCTAATGTGATGTGGGGACCGGCAGTCAGGATACTCCAAGCGACTCCATAAACAACCTGCTACCTGAAAAAGATAGTGTCAACGGGGGTGAGTTCAACAACTCAGCGAATACCAATGGACATGAGTAGTAAGATATATCTAACAGCAACAAACATGGAATACAACTTCCTAATTATATATAGGGAATATGCAAAACTGAAAGGTAACTGAGGAAGCTGTACTCACCAGGAACTCCTATCCAGACAAAAGGGTCGTCAAACCGAAAGTGTCAATAATCCTGTATGCAGGTCAAAAGTATGCATGGACTACTAACTATACTTAACTAAAGTTGTTCACATGAAAATATCTATACTTAAAACTATCAATGCATATGATGCTAATGATGCGTCTGGTCACCCCCGATCGATCCTCTCACACACAAAGGTGAGACCGAGTAGGTAGTGACAACGTGCACTCTGTCAATCCGCTCTGATGAGTGACCGAGTGGACGGGATGTTGTCGACTCCTGTCCTGTGACTCCAAATCATAAATGGGGAGCTCAATGCTCTCATCTCCCAGACACGATGACGGGAGGTATCTCTGCCGGCTACCACTGAGTCACCCGACCAACGGAGCCAAACAGCCGTCTGCCGGCTACTACTCTGCTACACTAAATGCCAGCGAGCCAAACAGAGCTGGCTACCACGCTGAGTCATATGACCAACGGAGCTAAACAGCAGAACCCCCACCCGCCGATATACCACTAAATCATGAGTGGGGGTGTGTGCAGTACATGTAACTGGCGATGGGCTCAACCATAGTGGAGCCGACAATCGCACAGCATGCAATCATGATGCATGTCACTATGCATAACAAAAACTGATCAACATAACCATATCCATATATACAAAATGGGTACTGTAAAAGCGATGGTCACATACCAAAATCTATAGTACACAGGTCAGATAGAATATCAAAAACCTATGTCCTGAACATAATAAGTATGGAATATCCTGATCAGCATAGAAAAATCCATATATACATAATATGAGTACCACAGTATCAGTAGGTCAATCCACAGATCTAGGGTATACAGGTCCTTTATGATATAACAACCTAGATCCTAAACATATCCCCCTTTCCATAGCATATGTACCAACAATATGCACAGATCAAAGAATTAAAGTCTGGGTACACGAATCATATATGATATACAAATAGAAGTACACAAGCCAGGTATGGCATAAAAACCTAAGTATCAGATAATTTAGATACACATGCCAGAAACAAAAATCCAGAACCTAGTCCTAACCTCAGTAAAGCATGGTATGTCACTCTAGAACCTAAGATACTCATGGTAATAAAGTACTCATGGTAATAAAGTACTCATGGCAAATAAGATACTCATGGTAACAAATCACGAGATATCAGCACGGATACATAACAAGAGACAAACCTAACATGCTATGGATATCAAACAGTGACATACCAAAGACAAACATTTTCATTGCTTGCAGCTATAAAGTACTATGCATATCCAAATGACGATATCATAAAAGATAAGTCAAGAGGTACCCGCCTCCAATGTAGATCGAGCTAATCAACCTCTACGTCGATGTGCTCGTTCTGAATCTGAATCCTGTAATAATCGTACATGTATAGTTTTATTTAGCTAAATTCAAATAAATTAAATAACTAAAGAAAATGCCCAACCTACTTAGGGAGAACCCTAATCAACATAAACATAATTCCACTAATTAGGAATCCTTATAGTAATATACCAAAATCTACATCTACATTACTGTTGTAGTTAAAAGGATCCTTACCTGACCTTCTTCTCCGACGATGACAGCAAGCAACAGTAGCTGAAACTGGTGAAGTTGCTGTCCACCAAACCATATACTCTAAATTAGCAATCCCACACTCAACCAGGTACACAAACCAACCATTCCACATCCACTTACCTAAATCAGTAGTCAAGGCTGGTGATCACCTCAAACCCGGCCGCAAGGTGCGTGAGGGAAGCTTAGCTCCGTGAGTATGAGCAAGGACAGAGGGATGAGGTCAGTAACAGATCCCCAATTTCCTTCAGCAACTCCTCCCTTCTGGTGACGGCAGCCCACGGCAGCAGTTGTTTCCACAGCGATCGAGTGGAAGGCAGTGTGTACACAAGACTAGGGCACGGGCGACTCCGGCTAGGGCACAACAAGCACGGCAACACCACTGCTCCGGTGAGGTGAAATGCTACCCAGATGTCAATCGGCGCAGGGAGGAGATGGCGCGATGCTGCTCAGCGTGATTTGGGATCTCCGCGACAACCCAAAAGAAGGGCAGAAGAGGAGAGCAGTGGAGATCAAAAGGAGGCGGTGGAGAGGCTAGGGCTCGGTGTCGGGCAGAGGAAATCGCGGTCGGTGCTAGCTTCCTGTGGCCGGTGATCTGCGCACGGCTCGGCGTGGATGAGGAGGAGAGGAAATTTGGCTCTGGGAGGAAGAACGAGAAGAGAAGAGGAGGAGAAAACCGCTCGGCCGGCGGTTAGGGCACCGAAGGAGAAGGTGCGCGGCGGCGTCGGGAAGAAGAAGGAAAGGGTGCGGGGTTTGCTCGGGTTCGGCGACAAAAGCAAAGGAAAAGAAATAAAGAAATAAAAAGGAAAAGGATATATAAATATAATCTTTTCCTCGCTTAAATCGGGTAGCCTAAACAGGCTTTTTCCGGACCCCGTTCTTGTCCCCGTTAACTCGTCCATACGAGCTCCGAAAAATTCCCGAAAAATTTCCAAAAATTCCGGAAAATTCCCTTATTAATATTCGCCTATTCTCGGTATTTTACAAAAAGGATTTTTATTTTAAAAATTTTCTTATGTGGATTCCATGGTTTAAAATTTAAATCTTTCCTTCTACAAAAGATTAAGAAAAGATTTGATATCTTTCCTTATTTGTAGATTGAGAGGAAGATTTTAATTTTGATAAAACTTTCTTTTTTTAACCATGTTCATGATTTAAAAAGATAGTTTTAAAATTAAATATTTCCTTTTATAGTCTTCTACAAAAGATTAAGGGAAAGATTATATATCTTTCCTTATTTGTAGATTGAAAGGAGATTTTAATTTTAGAGATAACTTTCCTTTTTGGAAATCAACCACATATTTAAAAGAAAGATTTTAATTTATAAAATTTTCTTTTATAACTAACCATGAAGGGATAAATTATTAGAGAAATGTTAATTTTAAAATTTCCGGAAACAAATAAGAAAGTTTTAATTTTGTGTTTAACACTTTCCTTATTTGGAGCATGGGGATGTGGCCGGCCATAGCATGGTTAAATGGAAAATTTAATTAATTTTTCCTTAATAACCAAAGGCAAGGAATATAAGGGAATTTTAATAACAATTAAATTTCCTTATTTGCCAAGACCAAGGAATATAAAAGAGGGGGTAGAGGTGCCTTCACCTTAGAACATCTATTCTATAGTTCCTCCTTTTTTCTTTGGTGTCTGGCCGACCCTATTCCTTCCTTTTCTCTTCTTCTTTAGTGGTCGGATTATCCTTCCCTTGGAGTACTTGTTGGTGGCCGGTTCTAGCTAGGAGAAGAAGGAGAGAAAGGAGGCTTTGCTCTTGCATCCCTTGGAGCTTGGTGGTGGTGGCCGGACCTCTACTTCTCTTGGAGAATTGGTGGTGGCCGAATCTAGCTTGGAGAAGAAGGAGCTTGGTGGTTCTCGTCTCAGAAGATCATTGCCCACACAACGTCTGAGATTAGAAGAGGAATACGGTAGAAGATTAAGAGGTTATTTGCTTACAAAGGAAGGTATAACTAGTAATTATTTTCCGCACCATACTAGTTTTTCTTTATATGAATTCCAAACACAAGAGGCATATGATTCTAGAGTTTCGAATTTGTTATTCGAGTTTGTTTTTTTTTTGTTTTTCGAATTTGTGATTCGATTGTTCATTTTGGTTAAAGTTAGAGTTATATAAGGAAATTAAATATTAAATTTCTTTAAAAGGCTTTGTCTAGGAAGTGGTGTTTGCTCCTATATCCAAGAAGGCCTAGTGACTCGCCATGTTTAACCTAGAAGTCAATTTTGGAAATTAATATTTAATTGAATTTATAACATAGGTGGATTTGGATCAATAATGTTAAGCGTCGTTTGCGATCCAAATCTAAACCATTAATAATAGATAAGTTAAATTTGGAATCAATGATGTTAAGTTCCGTTTGCGATTCCTAATTTAATTTCTAAAGAACACAATAGGTTGTTTAGGAAAGGTTCGACACTTGTACAAAATTTTTGTACAGTGAAACCGGTACGATCTTCCTAGGACCAACCAACAGAATCTTGGTAAAGCTGAGAAAAATGTTCTCTCCATAGTGGCCAACTGTAACTTCCTGATTTACCTCCTCATATATAATCGTGGAACTGATTGTGTGGGGTTGCGGTGTGACACATTCCACCCTTGTTGTTACAATGTTTTTACTAAAGTGTGTATAAGCTTGCTGCATATTAAACAAATATATTATTATATTTAAAACAAAGCATGCCTAAATCATATCAGTGGTTATGTTAATTTAGGGTTACCTCCAAAATTTTGTTCTTTAACTCATCAAACACTTCAATTCGATTCTGTGAGGAGGTAGTCTTATTTTTTCAGTAACCACTGACTCATCCTTTCCTTTTTCATTGACATTCAAATCAGACTCGTAGCCTAGAAAACTCCTCAGCCTCAACATCATTCAGATATCCCCTTTGCTGACTGAATAGGGTCTACAATAACTAATTGATTTTTAACTCTCCTTTATTTGGAACCCTATCAAACCACAAATGGGTAGTTCCTGTAGGGTGCATTATACCATAGGAGATGCTCTTTTTGATACAAACCTTTCTCCTCATAGGAGATGCTCTTTTTGGTACAAACCTTCCTCCTAGTGCATGTAGTATCCTGTTATGTTTGTGTCATGCTTAGAGGCTCCCACCAACAATAGTAAGTTGGCCATATATAAAGGTGATAGTAATGCAAATATGTGTAACTTTACGACTGATTTTGCAATGAATGAGTTGCTCCTACTACAAAATGGTCAAATTGACCTTGCTTAGATCCCAAACTATCATCATTCTACTTCTTTGCATACGCAATGCGTCATGCTCAGTTCTAAAATGATGAAACCTAAGCTTCAACAGTTTGTCATACGCTTCATGCTTGAGTTTGGTTTCCAAAAGTCCCAATATTGCAATTCCTTGCTTTCTAAGGAGACCCTCTACTAGGAATGATAATTTCTTTTGAACCCTATAAGCGATCTGATATATGACCCGAATGAAGGAGAGTATGAAGAGATTTTTTTTTGGACTTGATTAAACAATCGAATAATCAGTATGAAGATTTTTGGGTTCAAATATAAAGACAGGTTTAGTAGAATTCTACCCATACCTAACCCGAATGCCCAATATATATATATATATATATATATAAATTTCATTTAATCGCGTCCTCTTCATCTTCCACTTTAAAACCCTAAACCCTATATTCTTTAACTTTTTTTTGGGAATGAAAATAAGGTTTAATCCGAAAACTCTTAATTCAGTTAAGCGGAATAAATCGACATTATCAACTAAACTAGAGCTGCACCATTGAATGTTGGTTTTCAAAAATCAGCACCACAAACTGTTCGGTTAACTTGAGTTTTGATCGAATTAATTGATGTTTTATAGGTCTAGTTTGGTTGATCTTTATTGGAAAGATTGGTCGGTTTGGTTAGTTCGAAAAAATTTGATTTATTCAATTTCAATTTAATCACTTCGGTCGATTGAGTTTTGAACCGATTACTCAATCCTAATTGGGATAAATTATTTTTAATATTTTATTATTTCTTCTATGATATTTAATTTGTTAATTTTTTACTTTTAATCTTTTTTCTTCTTATTTTTTAAAGAATTTAGTAAATATTCATAACTTCATCAAAATAATTTAAATTTAAAATATATATAATTATAGGCGGTAATAGGATATTTGGATAGGTTATGGATATCCGATCCTTTAATAAGTATGAGAATAAGGAAGGAGATGAAAGTTGAATATCGGATGGGAATAGAAATGAATAAAATAAATGGGAGCAGAGACAAAAAATATAAAATCTAATTTAAATCCGACCTGTTATCATCCCCATCCTCTACTCCTCTTGTTTTCTGGGATGGTTGGAGCTCCTAAAATTCTATATAACTATCTTCATGTCTCCCATTAAGGGTGGAGTTAATGTAGGTCCAAAGTGGATAGCTTGGTCTAAAGAAAAAAAAATGATAACATGCAATTTAAAAAAAAAATAAACATAATCATTAATGAGCTCATTAGAGAAAAAAAAAATATGTTTCAAGAAGTGGGCTTAGAGAAAAAACAATAACATGCAATTAAAAAAATAAAGAATAAACATAATCATGAGCTCATTAGAGAAAAAAAAAAAACAGAATATGCAATGAACTTTAAGGAGTTTCTAGAGCTCCATCAGTTCATGAAGATATTTATTTAAGAATTATAGATAGTTGAAATATTTATTTAAGAACTATAGATAGATACAATCCTATTAAAAAATATATGTGATATTTGAATTTTATTTTAAGTTAGAAAGTATAAATAATTTTAGTTTGAGCTTGGTTTGAAATAAAATTTGAATTAGTTTTACTTGTTCGAACCTCGATTCAAGAAGAATCGAATTATAGTTTGAAATGACTTAAATTTAAGTTTGGTTAAAATTATTTAGCTTTAATTTAACATATTTTAATTAAAATTATGTAAAAAAATAATCAAAGTTTGATTTAAGTTCAGTTCACGAATAATTCATGAATAATTGAATAAAATATTATAGATTCGATTAGGAATGAAAAAAATTATTGAACATTAAATTCGACTCAAATTCAATAATTTCAAACACAAACCAACTATTTTTCGAATTGACTAAAAAAAAAGCTGAATATACTCATTCATTTGCACCCTATTTGACTACAGATCCTAACTCCGATCCACTCCTATGAGTGCTCTTCCTTCCCTTTCACGGTGCCATGAAATTGTCCTTGGTTACCTAGAAATCTGTCTCTCAATATATAAAAAGCCTTACAAATTAAAAATGTCGTTGATCGAGTCACTATATGAATTTAGGTGGTGTTTAGTTAATGGATTTAGGAATAAGGGAATAGAATAATAATAAAAGATAATATTTAAATTATGAGTTTGAGAATGATAATTTGAGAATGATTTCTACATTTATGGGAATCAACTAAACTCATATAAGTAGATGAATTTCATTTTCATTCTCATTCCATCTAACCATCAAACTCATACTCATAGCTAGTCATTCCAGTCATTTAACCAAACACCACCTTATATTTTTATATAATACCAGTTAAAGCACGGTTCAAACCATATTTGATTCATTTGGAATCCGACTCTTAATTGACACACCACACTACAAAAAAATAACAATTTACAGACGGAATTTTAGACGAAATTTTAATTCAGTCGGAAATCCCTAATATTACCGACAAAATTATTAATTCCGTCAGTAAAATCTGATTTTACCGACTTAAGAGTAATTTCCGTCGGTAACCCCAGGATTTTACCGACGGAATTAATAATCCCGTCCATAAAATTAGGGATTTCCGATGGAATGAAAATTCCGTCGGAAATGCCCCTTAAAGAACCCTGACGCTTCACTTATTACCTCGCGCGCGACGATCGACTCTTCTCCATTTTCCCCGATCCCGATCGCAGGTATGACTTTTCTCCTTCTTTCTGACTCTTCTCCGTTGTTTTCCAGCGGTCGGCAGCTGCCGCTGGCCTGCGCCCACCAACGGCGGCCGGCGGTGGCTGCCTGCGCCAGCTTTGTCGCCCGCCGACAGGTTGTGCTTGTTGCCGCGAGCAACTTGTCATTTATTGTCATAATTTTTGAGCTAAATTATTTTTATTTTGTAAACATGTAGCATTTGCTGCTCTTCTTCGGTTGACCTACACATTTTCAGGTAAAATTTACTAAATTATACTTATGTTATTTAACATGGTTAAATTTAGAAATATGTTATGTTAGTATGTTAATCTATAACATAATATAGTCCGTTTATTTGTTTTGTGTTAATATGTTAATCTATGCTAATTTCTAATTCTGAATATATTAGTTATAGGTGAAAATGTCTATGAACAAAACTTAGATGTATAATCGATTAGAAAATAGATTTATCAGAGACGATTTTATTGCTGAAGTTGAACAGTTTGTGAACTTTGCTAAAAGTCACCCTGAATGTATGAATGGTGCCGAGTTACGGTGTCCATGTAATCATAAAAAATGTCAAAATAGAGCTTTCCATGATGAGGATACTGTAAAATTACATATATGTAGAAATAGTATTGTGCCAAATTACTACAATTGGTACTGTCACGGAGAGACTTATTTATATGAACCAATTGAACCTTCTGGTGGTTTGTCATCTGGGACAACTGTTATCGCTCCTGAAGCATCAACTAATATTGATATTGCAATGCAATCAATGGTTCATGATGCGATGAATGCTGCAGTTGATTATTCTAATACAGATGAAACACCAACACCTGAATATCAACAACTATATGAAATGTTAAAGGCTAGTGAAAGAGAAGTGTGGAAAGACATTCCCTCTGGTCATTCTCAATTATCAGTTATTACAAGGTTATTGAATATGAAAGCAGAACATAATTTTTCAGAAAGATGTTACGATGACATTTGTCAGTTGATGTTAGAATTGCTTCCTGTTGATAACATAATGACCGATAGTTTTTACAGTACAAAAAAATTGGTCAAAGGTTTAGGTTTGCCTGTAGAGAAGATTGTTTGTTGTATAAATAACTGCATGATATTTTGGAATGAAGATAATGATCTGCGTGAATGTAAAATCTGTACACACTCTCGTTATAAGCATGGTACTCGCATACCAGGGAATTAGAAGAAAAAAATTGTTTGGCAAGTGATGTATTATTTTCCGTTAATTGCTAGACTTCAACGTTTGTATGCATCTGCTGCTACAGCTTTCCATATGACGTTGCATTATGAGCATGAGCAAGATGGAGGTAAAATGTATCATCCTTCTGATTCACCAGCATGGAAACATCTAGATGATGTATTTCCTCCTTTTGTAATGGAACCACGTAATGTGAGATTGGGACTTTCTGCAGATAGATTTCAGTCATTTGGACAGTCAGGGCAACAATATTCATCTTGGCCAGTTATATTAACACCGTACAATTTACCGTCATGGATGTGCATGAAAGATGAATTTATGTTCTTTACAGTACTTATTCCTGGTCCAACCAATCTCAAAGAGAAGATAGATATTTTCTTACAACTTCTGATTGTCAAGTTAAATGAATTATGGAATGTTGGGTCGGTGATTTATGATGTTGCAAGTAAAACTAATTTTAGATTGAATGCTGCATTATTATGGACGATCAGTGATTTTTCAGTATACTCAATGTTGTCGGGTTGGAGCACGACTGATAAATTAGCATGTCCACACTACATAACTGATTCTGATGCATTTTCATTATCTTACAGTAGGAAGGTGTCTTGGTTTGATAATCACCATAAATTTTTACCACTTGATCACTCTCTCAGGCGAAATAAGAAAAATTTTCTAAAAAATGTTGTAGTTAGAAAACCCCCTCCACTCCATGCTTTAGGTGAATAAATCATTGAGCAAATTGATAGTTATGGATTTCTACCAGTATCTCAATCTGGTTCTGATGAGATAAATAAATATATTGTTAGGATGTGCAAGTGTGGTTGGAAGAAAAGGAGTATTTTTTGGGAGTTACCGTATTGGAAGTATCTGCTTATTCGACATAATTTAGATGTCATGCATATTGAGAAAAATTTCTTCGATAATATCTTTAACACTGTGATGAACGTGCCTGGAAGAACTAAAGACACTGCAAAATCACGCGAGGAATTAAAAGAATTAGTCAATAGAGCAGA
Organism: Zingiber officinale; assembly: GCF_018446385.1. NCBI lineage: Eukaryota > Viridiplantae > Streptophyta > Magnoliopsida > Zingiberales > Zingiberaceae > Zingiber > Zingiber officinale. The sequence continues at coordinate 34,787,614 of NC_056001.1, forward strand.
GTTGCATCAAGATGAAATAACTAATAGATTTCCAAAGGCTTGTTATACATTGGACAAAGATGGCAAGCAAGCTTTATGTAATTGGTTGAAAGAAATCAAATTTCCATATGGGTATGCCTCAAATATGGCTCGATGCGTAGATATGAATAGATTAAAGATGTTTGGAATGAAAAGTCATGACCGTCATGTATTTATGCAAAGACTTATTCCAATAGCTTTCCATGACTTACTTCCTCAAGATGTTTGATAAACACTCACTGATTTGAGTCTATTTTTTAGAGATTTGACAGCAAGGTGTATTACGATGGATGATATGCTTCGGCTAGAAACAGACATTCCTCTCATATTATGTAAACTGGAGCGTATATTTTCACCAAGTTGTTTTGATTCAATGAAATATCTACCAGTACATTACCATACGAGGCACAAATAGCAGGTCTTGTGCAGTACAGATGGATGTATCCATTCGAACGATTTTTGAGGAAATTAAAAAATAATGTTCGTAACAAAGCAAGAGAAGGGTCAATATGCAATGCTTATACAGTTGAAGAAGCTTCTTCTTTATGCTCCTATTGTTTTGTTGATAGTGTGCAAACAAGACATCGCAAGTGTCCTAGAAATTCTGATGATGCTTGCCAGTCGATAAATCCATCGATCTATCGCAAGTGTTAAAGCTACATGGAATACTTACTGTGCCAAACTCTAAAGAGATCATATGTATTATATGAGAAAGAAGGGCACTAGGTTTGCATATGTTTCGGAGGCGATATGGAGTGCATGGACGACCACCTAGGCTACAAAAAGGTGGCAAGGTAATGCCGAAAAGGCAAAAGCAAATAGGAATACAGAGCCAGGTGGCCCAAGCACCGAAACCGCTCGATATATGTCAGGATCTAGATCTATTGTTGAGCATACCATGAATCTGGTGAGTATAATTTAAAATTATACTTTGTAACAAATTTTATATTTATTACCAACCTTGTATAATTTTTTTCCAAATTTTTTGAATGTAGAAAAGTGAGCTTGCCCGACATCCCACATGTATGGAGGTCTTTCTCAAGACCCACAAGAAGAAGGATGAGTCATTTGTGTTGGAGCAATCCCAATGGTCCGCGGGACCATGTGTTTTGGTGTTTGGGCAAAGGGTTTAAGTTAGGTTCACCCTTGTATTTGATATGTGTATTTGAGTTGTGCAGGTTTGCAGGATACACATATGACTCAGGTTGATGGCTTCGGGTCCGGTGAAGGATGGAGCATCCGAGGGACCGTGGACAAGGCAGCGAGGACAAGGGCCGAGGGAAGCGACTTCGAGGCATACGCGAAGGATGGCATTGGGTACGAGCCGCGGGCTTGAATGCATCCGAGGGACGAGAGCCAAAGGAAGTAGGCTTGAAGGCAAAAGGTCAAAGCTGCAAAGGAAGAATCAAGTGAGTCATAAGGGTGAGGGTACGAATGCACGAGAGATTGTACTCGGAGTAAAATCCTAGTTTTTAGGGTTTTACTGTAGCAGTACTGTAGCGCTACTGTAGCAGTACTGTAGCGCTACTGTAGCAGTACTGTAGCAGTCGACTGCATGTTTTAGCAGTCGACTGGCAATGAACAGAATGTGTGGAATCGAGCCGTTGGGATGTAACAGTCGAATTTCTAGTCAACTGGTAGGCGGGGTTTTCCAACCCGTGGCCTATAAAACCAAAGCTTGGGAGCTTGGTTTGAGTTGACGAAATAGAGGTGGTTAATCTCTATTAGTAGTCTACTTGTGCCCTAGCGTCAAAAGAGCTCTTGTGAGGGTTGTGGTGAGGTTTCTCCACCCACAAGGAGGTTTGAGCTAGCCGGAAGTTTTCCGGGGAGTAATCCACCGAAGGATCGGGATCGTCCACCTTACGGACAGCCATGGAGTAGGAGCTTTATCTCCGAACCACGTAAACGAGCTTGTTAGCGGTTTGCATTCTTTCTTATTCTTGTCTTTAGTTTAGCTTGTATTTTGTATTGTATTTCCGCTGCGCAAACTAACGTTGTAGAAAGAAGCGAGTATTTGGGGGCGCCGTCTATCCAACCCCCCTTCAAGCCGGCCCACCGATCTCCAACAAGTGGTATCAGAGCGAGGACGCTCTCCGTTGGACTAACCGCCAAGGAAGCACAAGATGACCGGCTTGATAGAACCGCCAAAGTTTGAAGGAGGAAGCCTTGGGGACATCACATTTTGGATGATGAAGATGGAAGTCTTCTTCGACACGGATTGGGATACAATGATGGTGATCAAGTACCCGTTCGAAGTCCCAAGAGACAAGAAGGGAAAGAAGCTCCGAACACGACATTGGACGGAGGAGCAAACCTCACGGTCGGAGGCAAACTCAAAGGTAATAGCAATTTTAATTGATTTATTGCCTCCTAATGTGATAAGTGGTGTAGGTAAATATGAGAACGCCCATGAATTGTGGAGTAAAGTGAAGAAATTTCCATGGGAGGAATTTTTGCCTACACAAGAAGAAGAAGAAAAATCCGAAGAAAGTGATGAAGTGGTCCAAGAGGAGAAGAAGGACCAATCGGATGTGGAGCCCAAGGAGTTGGGTTTAGTAACTCAAGAAGAGGAGGTGGAGCAAACGGAAGTTGAGTCACACTCAATATCCGAGGAGGAGAAGGAAGATGAGGTATCATCTACATCCTCAAGAATTGAAGAAGATTCCAAGACAAGTGAAGAAGATGAAGTCTTGGAAGTAAACATAGCAAGCACCTCCATCGAAGTGAAGTCAAAGAACAACATAATTTGCTTCGGATGTAATGAGAAGGGACACTACAAGAGTAGGTGTCCAATGAGTAAGAAGAAGGTATCTCCTAAACTCAATTCAATTCCTTTAGAATCTAATTTGAGTTGTAGGAAGAAGAAGGAGAAGAAGCACATTAGATGCTTCACGTGTGGAGAACTTGGACACTACCACACAAGATGCTCAAGGAAGGGAGAGTTCAAGAAGTTGGAGCATCTAAAGAAGTGGGAGAAGAAGAAGAGGAGCTCAAGTCAAGGGGGAGCTTCAAGGGTAAGGGAGGTATACCCTAATTTGAAGTGTAATTCAAATTCAAATTCTTATCTTCCCATGCATGCTAGGAGAAATAATGATTATCATTATGTAGCAATGAAAAATTTTGGATTTAGATATCATGATAGGAGTAGGGTAATTGTAGATCAAAACCCTAGAAGACCAATGCATGATAAACAAAGAAATAGTAGACCTAAGGAGACCCAAGGCATTAATCCTAAGAAGGGGAGACATATGCCTAGAAAGGGTAGGTCTAGGAATGTCCAAGGTGGACATGTTGACTCTAGGTTTAGGAACCTAGAAAGGGAGAACCAAGCTTTGAAGGCAAAGCTTGATGGTTTGGAACAATTCCTTAAGAGATTCACTATTGGATCTAAGGGATTAAACATGGTGTTGGGTAGTCAAAAACCCAACAATGATAGATCGGGTTTGGGATACCAATCTAGTCCCTCCAAGGCCAATGAGAGTTCATATGCTAGGGTGGCAAATGATCATGGCAAGGGAGAGGTCTCCAAGGCTAAGGGAAAGTCTTATGCTAGGGTTGCATATGACTATAGCAAGGAGAAATCAATTAATGGCAAGGGAAAGTCATTTAATGGTAAGAAGAAATTAACCAAGGACAAGGTGTCCAAGGTTAAGAAAGTTACGTTTGTAGGCCAAGTGTCACCGGGGGTGGATCGATGTGGCCTAGCCATTGTGGAAGAGTCACCTAGGGAGGTGGCTAAGGCTAAGAGCTCTAGGGGGAGCTCAAAGAGTCAAATTGGGACCCATGGCCAATGGATCTCAGGTGGGTTCTACTTAGGGGTCTAGAGGAGCCATGGAGTGTGCCAAATGGTTTAGAGACGGATTTGAGTCTCAAACCTAGGGATTTGGCACACATGGATTGTGTTTCATGCAAGAAATATGACATTTGGGGTCATATAGCATGATAATTGGTTTTGGAAGTATAGATGCCATATAAACCAATGCTAGGGATGCATTGTGGGTTGGTATGGGCAAATACATCAAGAGGAAGCCAAAACTAGGACTTTAGGTCAAGGTTCAATTGAACTTTTTAGCTAGTTTTGTGTTTTGTGTCAATCTTGGGATTGGTGATAGATATATTTTTATATATATTTTTCCCAAGTAGACAAGGGTACAATAGACCTCTCCACAAAATTTGGGAATTTTTGGAGGTCTAGGGAATTTCTGGTGCATTTCTGAAGTTGGCCTAAAAAGGGTGATTTTTTCATGAATAGTGTACCAGTCGACTGGTAACAGTAAATTCTCACTACAGAATGTCTCTGTAAGGTTCTGTCAAGGGGCCATCGACTGGTACTTATTGCAGTCGACTGATACCATCTGAAAGTGTTTTCGGCACTAGATTTTGACCATGTCAACTCATATAGATGTATGGGATCCATGGGTGATACATACATGAGTTTAGGGTCATTTGGATGACAAGTTTTCAATAATTGAGATATTGTTGGAGAACTTTTTGGATGTTAGGCAAAGGGGAGAAGTAAGGTTTAGTTAGGAAAACCGAAAGTACCTTTGAAGGGGAGCCTTGGGATAGGTTCTTAAAAAGCCCGTTGTAAAAATCCTAGCTCAATGGAGAGCTTAGGTAAAAGGGGAGCCTTGGGATAGGTCCTTCAAAAGCCTTATGTGGAAAATCCTAGCTCAATGGGAGCTTAGGTGTAGGGGGAGCCTTGGGATAGGTTCTTAAAAAGCCCTGTGCATTGTTTCGGCGGTTGCCAAGTGTGTAGCCTTGGCAACGTAAGTCCATTCGGCATTGTAAGTCCAAGTGTGTAGCCTTGGCATCGTAAGTCCATTCGGCAGTGTAAGTCCAAGTGTGTAGCCTTGGCAACGTAAGTCCATTCGGCGGTGTAAGTCCAAGTGTGTAGCCTTGGCAACGTAAGTCCATTTGTTTTAGCATGTTTATTTGCTATATGTTTTCCCTAACTTAAACGTATTGCCAAACACCAAAAAGGGGGAGATTGTTGGAGCAATCCCAATGGTCCGCGGGACCATGTGTTTTGGTGTTTGGGCAAAGGGTTTAAGTTAGGTTCACCCTTGTATTTGATATGTGTATTTGAGTTGTGCAGGTTTGCAGGATACACATATGACTCAGGTTGATGGCTTCGGGTCCGGTGAAGGATGGAGCATCCGAGGGACCGTGGACAAGGCAGCGAGGACAAGGGCCGAGGGAAGCGACTTCGAGGCATACGCGAAGGATGGCATTGGGTATGAGCCGCGGGCTTGAATGCATCCGAGGGACAAGAGCCAAAGGAAGTAGGCTTGAAGGCAAAAGGTCAAAGCTGCAACGAAGAAGAATCAAGTGAGTATAAGGGTGAGGGTATGAGTGCCGAGAGATTGTACTCGGGGTACCAGTCGACTGATGGAAGTCACAGTCGTCTGATACAGTCGACTGGGTAGTTGACTGGGAGAAAAAACAATGCTTCTGTTCAATCGGTCAGTGTGGAACACTCATTGGAATGTAACGGTCGAATTTCCACAGAGGACAGTTGACTGGATTTTAGCAATCGACTGTAGGCGGGGTTTTCTAACCCGTGGCCTATAAAACCAAAGCTTGGGAGCTTGGTTTGAGTTGACGAAATAGAGGTGGTTAATCTCTATTAGTAGTCTACTTGTGCCCTAGCGTCAAAAGAGCTCTTGTGAGGGTTGTGGTGAGGTTTCTCCACCCACAAGGAGGTTTGAGCTAGCCGGAAGTTTTCCGGGGAGTAATCCACCGAAGGATCGGGATCGTCCACCTTACGGACAGCCGTGGAGTAGGAGCTTTATCTCCGAACCACGTAAACGAGCTTGTTAGCGGTTTGCATTCTTTCTTATTCTTGTCTTTAGTTTAGCTTGTATTTTGTATTGTATTTCCGCTGCGCAAACTAACGTTGTAGAAAGAAGCGAGTATTTGGGGGCGCCGTCTATCCAACCCCCCTTCAAGCCGGCCCACCGATCTCCAACAATTTGTTGATTCTCGATCTCAAACTCTACATGTGAGATTATTAACTTTATTACATTTGTTCATTTCTATCTTGATTAGTATTTAGTAATACTGATCAAATTGGATATTATATTTTTTTTATCGAGCAACAAATGACAGAAAGGGTGGCTCAGGCATCTCAGCCATCAGCAGAGGGTGGAGAGTCACATTCTTTATCCACCGACGATCTAAATGAGATTTATTATGATGTTATCGTGGAAGGAATTGCGTATTCAACTGAAATCAATAGATCAAAGAATGACTGATATGGATTTGTGGAGAGCCGATGAGGAGAAGAAGAGAGCTGAACGTGACAAGAGTAATGAAGATCTTATGGCCCAAATACGGACGATTGTGGCTTCTTTCACCCAGGCATCACATGGTTCTGAGTCACAAGAGACTCAAGATCCATCAGACGGTGATGATTAGCTTTTTTGAGGTTTGTTCAACTACACTTTAGTTTTTTATTTATCATATAGAACCTGAGCTAATATATTTATTCTGTTTTGATATTATAACATGTTTATTTCTAAGTATTTTATTACTATATGTTTCAGGAGTCACGTTCGGTCCTATTTACATATTGGCTCTTCACTACATCATTTGCTCATTTTTGTTCAGGTATCATTTCATATAAAATTCGTTATACATATATATGTAAACTGTTTATTTATACATCAAAATGATCATTTTGAATTTGACTTTCTACAAGATTTTCTTTATTATTTAGCGTTCTTGTATTATTTGGAGTACATTCTAGTGCGGTATGTATTCTGTAAACTTGACTTTAGATATGGATATTTGCATATATATATTCTGTAGATTTGGTTAGCTATGGATTATATGGAATGTGTCTTTTTGTGGATTTTATTAGTGTGTGATTGTTATATGATATATATATATATATATATATATATATATATATATATATATATATATATATATATGTGGATTATATTTGACGTAGATTATATTTTCTGTGGATTGTATTTGATGTGTGGATTATATTTGCTGTGGATTGTATTTGATGTGTGGATTGTATGATACCATCGTTTGTGATGGTTTGTTTATATATTTGAAAAATGTATATGGGAACAACGTGTAAACAATTTGAATCTGGCAATTTTTTTTCATTTTCCGTCGGAATACCGACGGAAACTGTTCCGTCGACAGTTATCAAAACTAATTATGGAATTCGATAGATTGCCGACGGAAATATCATTTTCCATCGGTATTTCTGAAATTTCCTGATGGAATCTATGGTTCCGTCAGAAGTTTTTCGGTATTTGGTACAATGTTTTTGTCAACGTCATTGACAGAATTAAAATTACTGGGACTTTTTCGATATATATTACCGACGGAAATGGCGTTTTCCGTTGGAAATCATGGACCGTCGAATATTTTCTCGACGGAAATTATTCCGTCGAAAGTCTGTCGGTATAGGCATATACCGACGGAATACCGACGGATATTTTCGTCGGGAAAACTATTTTTTTTTTAGTGCCATGGGCGATCAATTATAGATCCATCTATTGAACTAGATCAACAAGTAGGTTTGAGTTGGATCTGCTTCAGCCTGATCGAGCCTGGTTGTGGTCAGGTCTAGCATAGATGATTGTATTAGCTGGTGTTAACTATCCATGCATTAATTGTTGCATTTGAGTAATTTGGTCATAGATCCACCAACTAATATATGTTCCTAGTTCAGATGGATAACACCCGGTGCACAACACAGTTGGTAAATGTTTGACGATGAATATATGAATTAAGTGTTTAATTACTACTGGACATATCCTCGTGATGAAACCTGTCGTCGTGTTAATATGAGAACATACTAATAGAAAAAAAAAATAGAAGACTAATCAAGTTGGGTAACGTTGAGTCTGGGTGACTGGTCCGACTTCACGAAAGTTTCCTATTAACCATCAGGATAAATCGGGAAGCGCTCACAGTGGGTAGCCCAGGAGTACAACATCCTTTAGTTGCGTGTCTCATTTGAAGGAAAAATTCTTATAAATTCATGATAATTATGGTTCGAACCGTAGATACCTAAGTGATAATCTAAATATCCTATCATTATATCATAATTCTAAAGATAAAAATAAACTAATAGAGATATTAGGGACGAGTGAATAATTTACGAGAACCACTCTTGTTTACTGATTTATCGGTTGAACCGAAAGTGGGGCCAAGCAGTATCCTCTCCGGAGGAGAATTATGTTTTAGTTCAGATGGATAAGACTAAGACTTATGCTATGTTTACTCTAGAGTGTGGATGAGGAAAGGAAAGGAATCAACGATAGAAAGTTATCTTTGGAGGAAAAGAAAAGAAAGGGTGAAGAAATCTTTTCCTTTGCACACTTGTTTACCTTGATAGAGGAAGGTGAATACTTATGATGTAATTTTGTAAATAAAAAAGGGTGCATGCGTCATTTTTTTGGTATATAGTGTAATTTTGTAAGTTAAAAAGGCTACATCCGTCATTTTTTTTGTATATGGTGTAATTTTGTGAATGCAAAAGGGGTACATGCGTCATTTTTTTTCCATCCGCTGCTTTCTGTCCGATTTTGGCTCCAAAATTATCCGCTGATGGATTGCGTTATTTTTCCTTCGAAAAATTTTAATGAAGTAAACGGCGGAAACTTTTCCTTAATTTTACTTTCCACTCTCCCAAGTAAACAGAGCATTAGGATTCCAAAAATAGATATCATTTCACTAACACCTACTTAAACCCTCTCTCTCCTCTCCGATCATTTTCCGACGAAGCGAAAAAAGGACTCCAAATGGCATCGGTGACGAGGATTGCTATCACTAGGTCCCTTCTCTCCGCATCTGCTTCCGAACCGCCCTCCTCTTCCCTCTCTTCCTTCCTCTCACCTTTCGCTCTCTGCCTCCCCTCCCCGCCCCCTCTTTCGCTTTCCCTCTCTTTCTCCTCATTTCCGTTACCCAAGCACTGAAGAATCCCCCTGCCCTCTCTACGGCTGACGACGACGACGCGGAGGCCGGCGCCACCGACTACGACATGGATGAGGAGGATGTCGAGGAGCTGGATAACAAGAAGGACTATGCCATCGAGTACGACAAGATACTCGACGTCGCACCCGTTTCCTCCTCCGCTGACTCGCCAGACCACATCGAGATGGTCGCCGTCGAGAGCTTCGTGTCCACGCAAGGGTGGGAGTCCGAGACTGTCGTTGACTACCGTATCAACTAGGAGGAGTTCCACAAGATCCGCCTCTTTCACTGCGACTTCTTTATCCGGAAGCCGCCCGACCCAGATGACAACGTCTACGACTTCCGAGAGGCATCGTCTCTTCTATCTTTATGTCTCTGGTAGGTCATGATGCCCTGTTCCTCCCCTTTCTGACGCGATTTTCTTTGTGGCTTTTCAACAAGCAGATGTATGTTACTCCTCCTGACATGGATGTCTACTCAATTCCGAAGGTTTTGGCTCCCATGCCTCAGAAGGTATGCATAAAAAAGTTGCAAATTTTGTAACGCTGTGTGGAACATAACTATCATTCATTACAGATAGCATGTGTAAACTGGAGCTTACTGCTTACCCAGCTAATAACTTATTTCTTGGGTTTGTTAGTACATTCGATGTGCAAAATCAAACTTTGGAAGCTACAATGTCACAGAGCCACCCATAGACGCACCTAGAGATCCACTGTACAAAACTGAGAGGGAAATTATGAAGGTATGTATCTGATGAATTTCTTTTTTCAGTGCTTCTCTATCAGTACAAATGTCTCATGTGATTTGGAATTGTTGAAACTTGAAATGGTCAGGGGAGTGATAAAGTCCTTTTTATACAATCTCGTTGGTTAAAACTTACAGGAGATGAACATAAACGAGTAATGTTTGCCCAACAACAATCCAATTCTACATATTTTTGCCTTGAATCCTGAGCTTAGCCTTTTGATTGAAATTCATCTTCTTGTGGTACCATGATGTGGACGCCAAGGTGGATGCCTTTGTTGAATATCGCTATAGTTGGAAGCAAATTAATTACTACCTAATTAGCTATTAGAAATAAATTAGCTATTGCCTAATTAGTAGAAAATAAATAATGACCTAATTTAACTACTGCTATAGTAGAAAACAAATAATGGCCTAATTATCTTTTCAATTTTTGATTCCTTGTTTTTCTTTATGGTTGGTCTTTCCTAATCTTGTCATGTTTGTCTCCTTATATAAGGAGTGCCATTATTAATAAAGGAGGAGAGAAAAATTGAGTAATTGGACCTCTGTCTAGGACGAGCCTTCCCTCTTGAGTGATTTGGACTCTGTCTAGGACGAGTCTTTTTCCTCCTCCCTTCTCCCCTTATGTGTTGCATGACCAAGTACGGATCCGGATCTTGACCTGTGACTCGATCCTATACTCGGGACCATATCAACTTGGTATCAGAGCCGGTCATGGGTGACACGGATCCTATCACATCCAAACTCGAGGTCTTCATGGAAAGATTGATGTCACAACAACAAGTTTTCATGGAGCAGATCACTTCCCGCCAGTAAGGATTAGAGGAGTAGATTGCCGAGATTTCCCATATTGTTCAAGATGCTAGGCGACGATCTTTGCACACTGCAGACAACCCTACCAGTGCAGAGTATGACCCTTCTAGAGGCTCAGAGGTCAGACCTAAACTGCCAACCAGCGGTACCATGACTCCGCGATACTCAAAGATGGAGTTCCCCACCTATTCTGGAGAAGGGGATCCACTGAGCTGGGTTAAAAGGTGTTAAAAGGACCATAGAGGCTGATAAGGTTGGCCTTGCTGCCTTCCACTTGGTAGGGGAAGCCCAACTTTGGTTTGATTAGGTAGAGCAAGAAGAGTCAGAGATGACTTGTAAGTAGTTCAGAGACCACTGTCATATCTGCTTTGGCCCGCCCCTGAGCAACAACCCTTTGGGAGAGCTAGCAAATCTTAAGTAGACATGCTTTGTAGAAGACTACCAGCGCCAATTTCAATCTCACCTCGCTTGGACCTCGGACCTCCGACCACAACAACAAGTTGACATATTCATTGCAGGGCTAGTCGAAGATCTCTGTATTGACATTGAACTACAGAAGCCTGAAAACCTAAGCATTGCAATGAATATGGCCATGACACTAGAACGGAAGCAGTGCTTCCATCAAGGTGGGGGGCTGCTGCACACGAATTGGGGCGGGACCACAACCAAGCTCAACACCAGCAGTGGAGGCCCTCCTTTGGCGAAGACCAGGACCCTGGACATCAGCAAGGAGATTCCACCTGTTTCATTTTTCAAACGTCTGACTCGCGCCGAGATGGCAGAACGGAGTGCCAAGGGCCTTTGTTTTAACTGTGATGAATCCTACTCCACGGGTCACAAGTGTAAACGTCTATTTTGGATTGAAGTGTCTGATGACGAAAAGGAAGGTGAGGAGAGGGGGAAGTGAATTCAGAAATTTCCCTTCATGCTATTAGTGGCGTTATACCCCGCTTTCAAGCTTGAGGACAAGCTCAGTATCGAGGAGAGGAGTGATGATGTGGACGCCGAGGTGGGCGCCTTTATTGAACATCAATATAGTTGTAAGCAAATTAATAACTACCTAATTAGCTATCAGAAATAAATTATCTATTGCCTATTATCCCGTCCGGAAGCTGAGTCAGATGGAGGTCGGTTGTGCTGTTGACGACGTTGACGGGGGTCGTTGAGACGTGTTGCTGGCGTTGCACTTCTTGCAAGGGCCACCGCGGGAGGATGACGGAAGATGATGACTAGGACGACGAGGCGAGGGTTTCCTGCGCGCACTCCGACACGCACCCAGGTCATTAGAGACCAAGAACTAGGGAAAAAGTCCTCGGAGCAGGTCCTCCGATGCTCAAGTCAGGTCCTTTTTCCCCAGAAAAGCAATTAAGGAACCGGAAAAGTAGAAGACGAGTACGTAAAAGGGTGAGTGCGCGTACCCGCATAAGGGAGAGGTCCTCCCTTTTTATATGACTTGGTGTAGTTCTGGAACCTGACAAGCGTCCTGGAGTGTCGGGTGTTAGACTTTGTCTGGCGGTGAATGACATGTGGCATTCTATCATCGGTTGTAGGAAAGTTCTTTTGGTAATGAGTCACAGACCATTGGAATATACCCTGACACCTAGTGGTTATTCTCTGACAGGTGGTTGCGATTCTCCGACTTAATTGTCGTGTAGTGGCCTACCGACTTGATGGGAGAAGCTCTGGTTAACCAATCTATCCCGACCAACATATCTTGACCTATAAGTCTCGGTCTGTAAATCCTGATCTCTAAGTATCTGTCTGTAAAGCCTGACTTGCATAGCCTGCCTAGCCGGACCCGGAAAGTCCTGCTCTGTAAATCCCGACCGGAATGGTTCCTTCCCCTTCTTCCTTATTCCTGATGTTATTCTCCCGACCTTTCGACTAGAGCACCTCAACCAGTGTGCCCATTCATACTCCAGACTTGGATCTCTTACTCGAACAACCTTTTTGAGCCCCTGACCTGGACCTCCTGACCGAGCATTCAGAGTAAGCTTCTGACTGGGCCTTTTTACTCGTGTAACCTACCTTAACTCTCGACCTGGAACTTTAGACCCCTTGCTAGATGGGTCACATCCCCCATGACTTAATACCACGTCCCCTCGACTTTTGCCTGCCATACCCCCTCGACTTCTGCCTGCCACATCCCCTCGACTTCTGACTGTCACGCCCCCTTGACTTCTGACTACCACATCCCCTTGACTTCTGACTGTCATGTCCCCTTGACCAGGTCGTACCTTTATGCACCGTATCAGCCTAATTAGTAGAAAATAAATATGGCTTAATTAGCTTTTCTATTTTTGATTCCCTATTTTCCTTTATGGTTGGTCTTTCCTAATCTTGTCATGTTTGACTCCTTATATAAGGAGTGTCACTATTAATAAAGGGGAAGAAAAATTGAGTAATTGGGACTCTGTCTAGGACGAGCCTTCCCCCTTGAGTGATTTGGACTCTGTCTAGGACGAGTCTTTTTCCTCCTCCCTTCCCCCCTTACGTGTTGCATGACCAAGTACGGATTCGGATCTCGACCTGTGACTCGATCCTATACTTGGGACCATATCATACCATTAATCGAATGCTCATAAGAGTTAGTTGTCTAAATCGTTTGGAAAGATAGGTCGCTAAAATCTCTTCCAGATAAGGAAATTTTAGAAAGAAAAAGACATTCTCTCCTGGATGGTTCTTATTGACATGATGCTTATCTATGATTTAGAAGCATCATTACTTGTATAGATTTCTTTTCTCTTGTTGATTATGTAAATCCTCATATTGAGTCCAATTTCAAATTTTTGGAAATCTTATGTCTCATCTCGCTCTTTTATCTTTCCCTTCAGCGGGTAGATCATGAAGCATAGTTCCTACTGTGACAAAGTATGGCTCTAGAGATGGAGGTAATGCAATAACTAAGAAAGAAAAGGACTAAAAAAACATATGATTTGGGACCCTGGTTTCGGGTTCTTACTCCACGACCTATGGAAACTTTTTCCCTCTTAGAAAACTTCTAAAGACAGAGAAACCTTTTTCAATAAATATGAAAATTATATGCAATAAAAGAATTTGTAAACTATGGAGCTCGAGTTAAAGACCTTGAGCTTGTAAATAAAAATAACATAATAAAAAGTTATCGTAGTAGAATTGTTGTCAAAAGGGTTTTATATAGAGTTCCCTTTGTCTCTCCTATATAACCTAGTGGATAAACTCCGCTTTGCGTTAATGTTCATTGACTCTTTTAAGCCATCAATTGATTGGAGCTAGATCTGTGCATGGTCGCTTTAGCTGTTGTCATCAGTCGACTTTACACCTTCTCAATTGGCTTAATACCTTTTCAGTTGATTGTTGTCCATGCCAGTTGACTTTGACACCTATCAATCGACTATTTTGGATCAACTCATAGGTTTGACTCTCGAGCCATTTTAATGTAGTCAATTCTTTCAAACTCATTAGTCAACTCAATTTATTCTCTATCGGCTCCACACAAGATGAGTTGACTTTTTTATAAGTTCCTAATCAATGCTGTATAATATTTCAATTTTAAAAATTAATTCAGTCAACTAACTTAGTTTCTATCAAATGTTGAGTCGATTTTGTTTCAAACAAAAACATTCTTTTGTTTTCTTGGAATAAAATATCTTTTAATTTACTCATCTAGAAACAATACTTTTTTGTTCTCAAGAAATACATCTCGACTACCTAGTTGATAAGTCAAGTATTCGAATACTGAATTATCATCTACTCTACTCAACTCAAAACAAAATCTTTCTGTTTGTGGGCAGTCTGTCATCAACTGACTTCTTGGTTGACTAACCATATCAGTCGATTGAATTATCGACTTTGACCTTAAAACACCTATTTCTTAATCAACTCATCTAAGGTTTGGTTGACTCATCTTGGAACAAAACCTTTCTGTTCATGAGAAATACATTTTTGATCAAGTGCCTAGTCGACTACTTAGGCATCAATTGACTGAAAGTCAACTCAACTTGAACAAAGCTTTCTATTTGCTACCAATCTCGACTAACCATATTGGTTGAGTATATATGATCACTAATCGACTGAATCATTGACTTTGGCCCCCAAAATAACCATTTCTTGGTTGAGCCTCTACTAAGAGCACTACCAACCTCTCAAATATAGGTCACTTATAGTCTCTCACAACTTATATGCTAAGAGATTTTACCTCCAAGACTTCTCGTTTACTGTGTATGTGGCCGTCTTGACCTACCAAGACTTCTCATCTATCATGTTTTCAGTAGTTCTTGATCTACTTGGATTTCTCATCTATTAGGTATTCAGCTGTCCTCAACAACCTTCTTATATGTTAGGTATTTGGTCATTCTTAACTTACTAGGACTTTCTTATTTGCCAAGTATGTCATCCTAGGCCTAGGACTTTTTTATCTACCAACACTTGCTAAACTTTTCCTTTGTCGTATGTTTGAACTTGCTCCACTTTGGATTTTAACAATTGCACTTAGATCTGTCAGATAGGTCGCCCCATCTAAAATCAGTCATTTGGCAGGGCAGGGGCTAGCCCACCATCCTGGCGGGATGGGAAATCCCAAACCCAACCCAAGGTGGGTTGCGGATTAGGCGGGCTAGCCCATCAAAAAATTAAAAATTTTTATAGAAAAATCCCTACAATTTATTGAATTTAATCATTTCATAAACAAACTTTGACTTAAGGGCTTATTTTTATTTCAAGTTTTTCAATTTTTTTTCCTTCTCAACTTGTGGGCCAACCTGAGCCTGCCCCGACCCTCTTGGACTTGCAATTTGTGCGGACTAGCTCGCTTAGGCCCACTTTTAAATGAGTTGATAAAATTTCGACCTAACCTTCTTAAATTGTTTGGCGGGTCGAGCTAATCCAATATGCTCAACTCAAATTAATGGCTCTATTGCACTTGCAATATCAAATGATTAGATATATTACACTAGTAACGTAGGATCTTGTTCGATGCTAGAGGGGGTGAATAGCACAATTGAAATTTCTTCGTTCTTTTTCTATCAGAGTCATTGGTAGCACAATGAAATAAAGAAACTTAAAGAACAAAAGAAAGAAATACAAAGAACACCAAAGTTACTTGGTTCCCAACCCCCAGGGTTAGTATATCCAAGGCTATGCACGAAGCGGTCATCTACTAGTATCTTTCTCCTTTTAGTACTCTTTTGGAGGTAGAGAAACATCTTACATGTTGTAAGGACAATCACAAATATGAAAAACAGATAAATGATATAATAACAAGCATAAAAGAAAAATAAACTTGTCGTGAGCTAGCAGGAAAGCCTGAGTGTCGCGATACTCCTCTTGGCGCTTCCCGAAACACACGAGCATAACTTTAGAGCACTTTCTAAGCACTAGCATGAAGATGGATGTTTTCAAGAGTTGCTAGAAGATGCTGCCTCGACCCCCCCTTTTATACAACTTGATCGACACTTCTCCGGTCGATTGGAGGCCCTCCGGTCGCCTAAACGTTGCTAACGTGGCTGGAAACTCAATCCTTTTTGAGATAAATTTTTGACCTCTCAGTCAATCGGACACCTTGTCCCAAGCTCAGCCCAAACTTGTTTGAGACCTGACTTTTCGGTCAATTGGACTGCCTTCCGGTCAACCAGATCCTGAGTCCAATGACCCAGACTAGTTCATCCAACTGTTGTTTCATGCAAAACAAATAATTCAATAACAAGCAAAACCTAGTACTTAGTTTACCTAAACCTAATAGGTTTAATTGCTTGGAGTTCATTACTTCAAGACTTCTTTCTTTGTCAAGCAATCATCTCCCAGCTAACTCCACTTGAACTTGTTTTATCTAGTTCCCAACTATGACTTTCACTGCTTGGTTCCCAATAATGACTTCCACTACCTACACTCGCCATGACTTCCATTATCTGGTTCCCAACTAGGTTTCCACTAGTTAGCCTCGCTAGGACAGTTACTGCCTGGTTCCCAACCAAGACTTTCCTTTGCCTAGTCCCACTAGGTATTTTTACCAACTTGCCAAGTATCTAGTCCTACTTGGACTTCTCACTCATTTCCAAGTTTTAAGTCAACCTTGACTTTGCTTGGACTCTTCACTTAACTTGATCAACTATGGTCAAATTATTTGGTCACCTTTGACCAAATTCCCTTAAACATTTTGTTTAAATAAATATTCAAAACTCTAGAGGTCGATTGCACCAACAATCTCTCATTTTTTTTTGTTTGACAATAAGTTTAAGCTAGGCTAAATTAGTTAGCCTAACATATAGGGTTTATGCCAAATTAAGAATTATAGATTAACACTATTTTTCTCCCCCTTTGGCACATATAAAAAATAGTTAAACTCCTAAGGATATCCTTTGGTGTTGTATCAACAATAGGATATTTCCTTAGTAAAAAACTTAACCCTTACCCTTCTTGAAATCAGAAATTTCCCAACAAGAAAGGAATTTTAAAATATGATTATGCTTAGAAAATTTTGAAATAGAAGGGTGATTTGAAAAACATTTTGAAAAAAAAATTGAGATAAAAAATTTGAAGCATATTTTCAAAGAAGAAATAATTTTGAAGTATGAAAATATCTTTGAAAATTTTGTAAGAAGATCTTGAAAATAAGCCTTTTTTGTTAAAAAAGGTGTCAATATTTTTGTTTTTAAGAAACAAGATTCTTTTTAAATATTGATCTTTCAAGAGAGTCTCCCCTTAACTTGACACCCCTTAGGACATTCTTGTTAGCAACAAGGAATCCTATATATCTTGTAGGTTTGGGTGTGTTATGGTTGACCTAAGGATCTAGAAGTTAAGTGTCAATCAACAACAATCATTTCAAAGATGTATAGAATTTTGAAAAAAAAATATATATTTACATCCAATCAAACATGAAATATCATTCAACATCATTATATGAATCACTATTTTGAAAATATTTTTAATAAAATATTCCTGTAAATTTTCAAAAACCTTTTTAAAAATATTTTCAATTTAAGTTTTCTTAATATCTCACCCATTCTATGTGTCTCAGGATACACAAACACAGTAGCCTTATATGTTTTGTGAGATGAGTATTCTAATTTTATTTTTATTGATTTAGTTTGAGTTCTAAGGATTCTTTGACTTTGTGTTAGATTTAGGTTTAATCGTCGATCAATTAAGTGCACATTTTAAGCTTTCAGGTCGTGGCGAGACACACTGACCTTTTTGGGTATCAGAGTAATGACCGCTTCCTTAGACAAAGCTGATTCGAGAAATTGAACACTTAACTAATGGTTTAACTAGTATAGAATGTGGTAGGTAGCTTCAATTAGTTCCACTTAGTTAAGCAGATCAAGTATGACACTCCTTACTCCACCTGACTATCTGGACCAAGTTTTCTTAACATACTATCATTTCACCACACCTTGGTACTATGTTGTGCAAGTATCAATCAAGCCTATATCTTTTGTCCTATATTTTCCCTCTCTATCTATTCTAAGATAAGCAATTAAAATCATGGATAAAATATATGGCATGTGAGACATGACATATTGCAATTAATTAAGATATGCGTGAGCATGTCAATTTGAACATGCCATCAATCAAGTCAAAACAATCAAACATTTAATATATTAGTTTCTAATTATATATCAAATTCTCGATTTGATACCTTTTGTATTAATCTTGAATGTGTCAACCCACTTTGACACATTTTAATTATTAAGATTTCTAGTTTTATCAAGTGAAATTTTATTGATTGTTGCATAATTAAATGGTGCGTGATTGTAACTTTGTTTATGAGTTTTAAGTTGTTGATTTGAATTTAACTTAGACTTGTAAATAGTCTATATTTTAATATTTAGATAATATATTAATATTCTTTTTGAGATTCCTAATTTTATGTTTCAAAACAACATTTTGTTTTTCCGATTTTATAGAACTTTTGTTTTCTGAATTTTAAATTTTAAAAACTTTTCTTTTGAATTTTTACATTTCAAAACTTGAATTTTTGAAGTTTAAAGCTGATTTTTATTATTTAAATTTCTTAACTTTGAACTTTATCATTTTTTTTAATTTAAAAGTTGATTTTTCGAATTTTTAAACTTTGAATTTAGATTTGAAAATTAATTTTTATCCGAATTTTAAATTTTAAAATTAACATTATGTTTTTCAAAATTCAAAGATTTGTTTTCTTTAATTTTAAAATTCAATTTCTGATTTTTAGATTTAAAAACTGTTTTTCTATTTTTGTGAATTTTGAAAATGGTTTATTTGATTTTTAAAAATTCTTATAGATTAAATTCTTATTATTTATATTTGAATTATTTATAGTTGGATTATTAATTAGATTTGGATTGATTAATTTATGGTTATCTTTATTAAACAAATTATTAATTAATCCTGAATTAATTGATTTATCTTTAAAATTAATTTTTTGATTAGTCAGATTAAGATTTTGATCGATCCAACCAAGGTTTGTGTCAACTTGATCTTAGTCTTTATTGACTTGATCAAGGTCTTGATTAAGTTTTAGATTATTATTTAAATTAATCAATTTATTTTTAATTAATTTCAAATTAATTGATTTTTTATTCATTAATTTATTTTTGATAATTAAATTTGAATTAGGTGAATTGTTAGAACCAACAATGGAAGATTTATAATGCATATCCAAATTGCTATTATAATCGAAAATATTTAAATTAGTACTTGTATGCATAGCTAAAATGGGATTTTCATAAAATTTAAAATCACTAACCTTAATCGCCCCTCTCGATTCTTGGATTTCCTCTATGGGCATTCGTTCTTGTAATGTCTGGTCTTCTTGCACTTGAAACATGTCACATGTTCCTTACAACGACCTGTCTAGGCTTCTCCTGCACACTTGGTCAGAGTGTTAGATAACAACGAAACTAACTTAACCTATTTTGTTATTCATCAAAACTTGATTTAGACCGTTAGTGCTAACCGCACCAGCACTAACAAGTCATAAAGGACTGAATGATAGACATGTGAATGGAAGTTCTTATTGGTGCGGTTAACACTAACGATCTAACTCAAGTTTTGATGAATGACAAAATAGGTTAAGTTAGTTTCATCATTATCTAACACTCTGATCGAGTGTGCAGGAGAAGCTCAGACAGGTCGACGGGTTGACGTGATGTCTGACACAAAATCCAGATAGGTCAACAGGCCGACCGGATAGCTGGCACGAAATCCAAACGGGTCAACGGGCTCACCGGACATTTGGCACGAAGTCCAGCTAGGTCGACAGGCTGACTGGATAGCTGGCACGAAGTCCGGACGGGTCAAAGGGCTAACCGAACGTCTGGCAGGCAATTGAAGGTAAGTCACTAGAGGGGGGAGTCACTGTGAGGACGCGTTTCCAGGAAGGGAACATTAGGCGTCGATCCGACTTAGACCCATTTCGGATATCTAAGTTGAGATTGTGACTAGATTCCGGTCTCGAGGAGACGGAATCTAGCTAATACTCTACTTGTTCATTTTAAACTGTGCTATCACTTTATTTTGCAGGATAATATTATTTGCATTTTACCTCAGACTAACTGTTTCGTGCAGGAGAAGGACTTGCTGGAGAAGAGTGGTCCGGGCGCTCAGAGGTCCGGGCGCCCGGGAGGGACCTAGGCGCCCGGAATGTAATATTTATCCAAAACGTCGCTTCGCCACGTGGAGCACCCTGGTTGGCTCGGCTACGTCATATTCAGGACGCCTGAAAGAATCTAGGCGCCCCGAACCTCCTATATAATTAGGGTAAAGGCTGGAGTAAAAAAAACAACAACGAACGATTCAATCTCTGGTGCTCCTGCGATGCTGCTGACAACGCTCTGTTTTTTCATTCTTTTTTTTCTTGTCAGTTTTATTTTTTTTTAGCGTTCGTGTACTTTTAGTTATAAACATTTTCGAATTGCTAGTGAATTGCCCATCGAAAGCACCCTTGCGGGCGGACCTTGGAGTAGGAGTCGACACAGGCTCTGAACCAAGTAAATTTACTTGTGTCATTTCTTTTTGTTTATTCTTTCTGCTACGTACTTACTCTCAAATTTTTTTAATCGATATTCACCCCCTCTATCGAACACTTACGATCCAACAGTTCTAACAAGACATAGAGGATCATATGCTAAGCATGTGGATAAAAGTCCTAATAATTATGGAGGACCGGATGTTAGGTATCTGGAAGTAAGTTCTGATATGTCATGATGAGTCAAACAAGAAGTGAAATCCTGACATGTCATGGAGGATCAGATGTTAAACATGGGCAGAAAAATCCAAACATATCAAGGAGGACTGAATGTTTGACAGTGGTGAAGTCTTAACAGGTTCAGGTTGACCGAATACTAGACAGGTGAAGTCGTAGAAGGTCAAGGCTAATTGGATTTTGGACAGATGAAGTCTTAGTAGGTTGAAGTTAATCAAATATTGGGCAAGGATGAGAGTTTAGCCTTGACATGAATGAAAAAGTATCAGTTAACAGCTATGGTAATGACAATCGACTGATGAGTCTGAAATCACTAGTTTGGAATTCAAGGGGATTTATGATGTGAGCAATCAAATGTTGGTTGTTAGTAATTGACTTCTACATAAGTCAAGTGAGGGACTCGACTACTGACGTTGTAGATTGAACAAAAGATTTTACAGTTCATTTGAAAACTTGATCAATGACGCATTAGTCGACTGTTATGGTTTATGTAGTCGACTGACAATTCTATTGATAGAACAAGAGCAATATTCAAATTTGAACACATGATTGACTATTGAGAGTAAAGAGTTGATTGTTAGGATGATTTAGTCACTATAATAACCCTATAAAAGAGGATTTTGTGGAGGTTTCAAAGCATCTATTCTTGGACAGTTCTTAGAGGTTTTGAGGGAACGTATTTCTGCATTCCATACTTTAGGATGCAAATTCAAAGAAACAAACAACGAGCAAAGCAAAATATCTCCCTCTTTTATTCTATCATAGAACCTAGCTCCCCCCCCGGGTGTCCCCGAACTATAGTATACCTCAATCGAGTCTGATTTTAACGGCGATGAGGTCGACCAAATGAAACTTGCCTACCATTTTCCCGACGATTACCATATCGCCATTCCTTCTTCCCATTCCGACCCTCATACACCTCCAGATAACTTTCTCCCTTTCTCAAAGGATCAATTTTTTGTCGGTCTGCACTTTCCCATTAACCCCTTCTTCTCTAAAGTTTGTCGGTATTTCCACACTTCCTTGCATCAATTAGTACCCAATTCCTTTAGACTGCTGTGCAGGGTCATTGTTTTATTTCGTTTGTATAGGATTCCCCTTGTGCCTCATATTTTTCACTACCTCTATTACCCAAAGCTTTCTAAGCTGGCCACCTTCCTCTTCCAAGCTTGAGTGCGCACAGTATATTTTGACAAAGGGTCTTCTTGGAATAAGCATTGGAAGGATCATTACTTCTTTGTTTGTCTTCCCGGTCGGCCCGCCTTTCTGATCGTCTAGCAGATAGAGTTGTCCAAACCTCCTCAGCTCGGGAGATATCAAGACAATCAGCTTACCTCTGAGTAACCACAAGCCTGGCTAGTTAGAAGTATCATATACACAAACTACTTTTGGAGGAAGTTTTGTATGCATTAGAGCTAAGATTGATCTGCACATGGTTTCCCATCCCTCTAGGTACACAATTTTTCTTTCTGTCATCTTTGAATCTAATTAATTTATCTCTCTCTTTATTACAGATCAAATCATGAACCGAGCATTGCTGAGCGGCAAGTGCAGGCTCTCCGATGTGGACATTAATGCCAAGGGAGTGGCCGAACTGGAGAGTCGTGGTCTATTGCTGGTCGAGCACTCTAAAGAGTCGTTCGGTGAAGCAGGGGGGAGCCAGACGGCGGCTAGCGAGGCAGTCACTCATACTTGTGAGCTGCTACCCGAGCACCCCTCGAAGGAGCCAGTTGTGGTCCTGTCCGAGTTGGCTATCGCTGATTCAGCATCGTAAGCGACACCGAGCAGAGTTTTCCTCTCGCTTAACAACTTCGGCTTTATAGACCCCAGCTCCTGAAACAACTCTTCAACCTCCATCCGCCCACGGTGAGACTTCTTCCTCCGCTCTTCCTGAGGGGGAGGTTATCTTACTGACTCCCCCTTTTTCTAATTGGACTACCTCTCTGTCTGAGCTGTCAGTTGGGATGCTTTTTGCTCCACCGATCTCCTATCTGCTTCCCCTGCTGGTCAGCATGGAAGCCACTACTTCCATCATCCATTCCTCCCCCATGTCCAAGTCTAAGGGCTCGGTCGCCTCAAAACCTTCAGATTCAAGCGGTCACTGGAGCATCAGGGTCCTTATCTGCTTATCCATCGATGAGTGGCACCATCTAGACGACGCCAAGCTACGTTCTCCAGAGCACCACATCCAAATTTAAGGTCCCCTAGTACAGACCTAGGCAGATGCTAGGACCCGAGTTACTACCATCCCGCTCGGGGCGCTCGCTGATAGCTTCACTCAGAAATCAACTGGAGTAAGTTTAATTTAGTCTTTTCTTTACTTTTCTCAATCAACACTAACTAGGTTATCCCGATTGCAATTCTGGGAGGAGAGTCTAGCTATGTGCCAGAAGTTGGCATTCCTAGAGCATGAGAACTAGTAGCTGCAAGCCCCGGTCTGGCAGGAGGACACTTCACGGATTCGGGTCGAGCAATTAATTACGAAGGTGACTCAACTAAAGAAAGACTTAGACATGAGCTTTGAGCAGCTGCTGGGGTTTGATCGAGTGCTCACGGTGGAGAAGAATAAGAATCACAGCCAGACTCTCCAGCTCGATCGGCTAACCAAGCAAACTCATCACTTTGAGTCGAAGATTAATTCTGCTAACGCCAGGAAACTCTGAGTCATTGAAGACCTAGATATCAAAAACAAGGAGGCTCGGGTTCTGGCCAAGAAACTTGAAGAAGCAGAAGCTACGTTGACAACTGAGCAGGTTAGCCGAACTGTTGAGCAGGCTATGAGCGAGTTCTAGCTCGGGGAACACAAATGAGTAATTGATGAGAAAGACACCGACATGATCACGTTGAAGGCTGAGTTGGAGGTGTCTAAGGCAAAATTTCAAAAGTTTAAGGAGGAGGAACTCGATCAATTGGAATCTTTCAGGGAGAAATACCTTCGCTCTCCCAAATTTAACAAAATATTCACTGATTAGACCTTTGCCTCTTCAACTATGTTATTTGTGCCCCTTGAAATTTCCCTTAGGAGCATCCTTTAGTTCTGCAAGAGCATCTTCCGGTAAGAGAGGTGAATCTGTAGGCACTTCCCCAAGGGTAGCAATTGATCCAAGTGTGATTGCCTGACAGATAAAAGCTTCACTTGAGGAGACAGTAGGTGGCAAAACTCGCTCAGCCTGAAGTTCTTGCGCTTGGCTAGAAGTGTTTCCTCCTCTAGACCAATTCTTTTATCAACCAAAGCTTCAAACACAACGTCCACTGCATGAAACAGAAGATGTTTTAGTTAGTAAAAGGGTAATGGTGAAGGCATTATAACTTACTGAAGGAGCAGTGTAGTTTCTTTTGAACAGAGCTTAAACCGAATAAGTACAAAAGATCATTTTGTATTCATTTGTGAATAAAGAAACAGTGACCAATTAGTCTATTGGAATAATCATGGAAGGTCGGGTGTCGGTAGAGTTTCTTTATATCAGGAAGAGGGGAAAAAGAAGACTGCCATGGGGTAGACCACGAAACAGGTTTGGGACATTTTATAAAAAAGAAATGTGATTTCTAATCTTTGTTAGACGTAGGCATCTCTTCAATGAAAATCATTTTCAGACGAGATTGGAAGAGAAATACTTCCAGTTTCGATTTTTTGAGATAGAAGAACATGAAAAGATTGTGGGGTGTAAGAGGGATATAAAAAAGATGAAATAACATATACACCCCATATAGATAACGAAAAACATTTGGGGAGAATTGCTGTAGAGGGATGTTGAAGTATTGACTTACTTCTGATATGAAGGGAGGTACAAGAAAGTGTAGACTGGCCACCAGTTGGTCCTTAAAGAAAGTCACATAATTATTAGGAGGAAATAAGGATGAGCATCGGGGCCAGAAATTTTGATACGATAATCTTAGGGATTTCCTATTGTAGGCGAATGGCGATTCTATCAGCATTATCGAAGGAGGAATGGGTATGAACATATCAAGGTGTAAACGACTCTTCAACCATGAAAGAGCACAGAAATAACTAAGGGACGAGCGACTTACTAAGATCTTAAGGAAATGGCGTGACGAAGGGAGGTCAGGAAAAATAAAGGAGCATAGTGTGTTTGAGAAGGTAAAGAAGAAGAATCGTTGTGGAGTGAGTTGAAGAAGATGAAGTGTTGAAACTAAGGAGTGTTTAGGGTTTTTAGGATGATGCAGCTAATAATAATTACCGTTAGATCGAAACAATTTATGCATGGAGGATTGTTGATTTACCAAGAAAAATAAATAGCAAGTCGCTTGCGAAGGAGTATGTAAGTGATTGTTTCAAGAAACAAAAGATAATGCTGTGTGGCACTCATCCATGAACGGACATTTATAATGGACATGACATGCCAAATTATTCTTACGCTAATACGCCATATCTTCGTGCGTCCTTAGCATTTTCTTTTCATTGGAGGACCAATTATCAACGAGAGGATTTTGAAAAAATTGCTCAATTCTCCAGGCATGATTTAGAAAGAAGGAAAATGTAGAATAATAGACTAGATAAGTAAGTATTAGGTATTCATTTGTGAACCTCAAAAAAATATTCATAAATATAACAAGTATGCGAACAAGACTAGAACTTGGGTCTAGTCAGCCGGCTATACCTCCTTCGACTAGACTTGAAGGAGAGGCTAGTGATACAGGTTATGGTGAGTGAACCCTTTAGGTAATGAGGAAGACAAAGTCAAGAGGATCGGGTGACACCCAAACCTAGTCAAACATAAGGCTCTTTGCATATGCCCAGACAGGAAAGACCAGTCGGGCCAAAAGATACTTGGTCTTATCAAGACTATATCATATAAAGGATTACATAAAGGTCGATTGATCGAGAGATTCTGTGCATGCGCTCGGATTGACATAAATCTGCCTGGGACAAAGGGCATCCAGTCTTATAAAGTTTCTAGCATACGTTCGACCGAGTGAAGACTGAATGAACATAAGGGTGTTTGTAGGCGCTCGACCAGACAAAGCTCGATCGAGCCTAAAGGCACTCAACCTTATAAAGTTTCTAGTATACGTTCGACCGAGCGAAGACCGAATGATCATAAGGGTGCTTTAGGCGCTCGACCGAGCAAAGCCTGATCGAGCTTGAAGGTACTTAGCTTTATAAAGTTTCTAGTATATGTTTGGTTGAGCAAAGACCGAATGAGCGTAAGAGTGTTTGTATGTGCTCGATCAGGGAAAGCCTGATCGAGCTTAAAGGTACTCAATGCACTCAACTAAGCAAAGTCCGATCGAGCTTAAAGGAACTCAGCTTTACAAGGCTTTTAGTATATGACCGATTTAATGACAGACCGAGATATATTCAACAGAAGGTATTCTCAATATACGATCGACTTAATGACCGACCGAGATATATTTAACAGAAAGTATTTCTAATATATGATCGGCTTAAGGATCGGTCGAGATATGTCTAACAGAAGGTATTCTCAATATACGATTGACTTAATGATTGGTCGGGATATATTTAACATAAGATATTCCTAATATATGACCGATTTAAGGATCAGCCGTCGACCGGGATATGTTCAACAGAGGGTATTCTCAATATACGATTAGTTTAATGATTGATCAAAATATATGTAGCAAACAAGTAGTCGACAATCTTATGACAGTCTGTCAGACTTATCGAAAAATATTCTCTCGAAGTTTCTTCATTAATCATGTACAGTGATACACTCCTTTGCATATGTCATCAGGGGCAAATCATAAATGACAAAGAAGGTATATCTGGGGTAGAAAAAAGATTCCTCAATGGAGTATTGCACTAAGTCTATGTTGTACTTCTCTCATCTTCTAACAAACTCTAACAAACCGGGGACCACTTCATGATTGCGGAGGTTATGTGAAGTGATATAAAAAGGGGAATCTTCTCCGCTGACAAGTTGCGCAAACACAAGCACTTGCATATGAAACCCAATTTTTTCCTACATTTTCCATTACTATTCTTCTTTCACTTTTCCACGAGAGGAGAATGACTTGAGCGTCAGAGGGCCTAGCTAGGGATTCCCATCATGGACTTAGATCACTAACGCTTTGTTAGCTCGTCTCATTGTGCGCAGGATCATTGAGGATCTTCTTATTCATCGAACCATCACTTAACAGAGCCAGCGTACCGTTTCATCACCTTCAGACAAGATGAATTGTTTTCTCGTGAAAAATTAATACTAATATGGATAATTATCTTTGTCAGTGACAAAATTTTTTAGATATTTTAGAAGAATAAAAATAATTTTAAAATTCTTTTTTTCTAATCTGGTTTTTAATTTTTAGAAATTCGGATATTCAAAAAAATTTCTTGATTTTTTTTTCAAACATAGTCACTATTTCAATCACCCTTAGAAAAAATTTCAATTTTTTTTTTGTATATATCCCTATTTTTTGATGTGATCAGAGGGGGAGAGGAAGTTAGGGGTTAAGAGGGAAATGTGTTTGTTTTTCTTTAATTGCAAATTACTTGTTTTTCCTTAATTGCAATATTTCACTCGTACTTAATTGTAATTATTTTTTATATTTTTGTTTAACCTTAATCTTAATTCAGCTTGATGCACATCAAAAAGGGGGATTGTAAGTACTTCGGGTTAGTTTTGATGTGATCAACCAGGTCAAATTGGGCTCTGCATATTTAATGTCTTGTGTCTAAGTGTGTAGGGAGACGCGGTGAGAGAGAAGGATGACATGGGAAGCGAGTCGAGGGGCTCGGTGCATCCGAGGGATGAGAAGCTGTGGAAGAGTACACTGACGGATGAGAAGGATGTATGCGACGCTTCCAAGGGACGAGAAATCGGAGCAGAAAACTGCTCGAAGAGAAGGTCCGAGTTGGGTTCGGGTGGGCTCAACTCTGGATGGCCGAAAAATCACCCAAGCGATTAGAGCAGAAGCCGGACAAGTTAACACGAAGTTGACTTGTCCAAGCGCTTGGACTATACGTGACCCCGGGCCGGGTCCGGCTCGGACCCGTAACTGGGTCAACGGGCTAGTTGCCCATTGACCTGGGTCGTCGGGCCGAATCAGAACTAGCTCGGTAGGATGCTGGGCTGGTTCCAGTTCTAGGCCCCTAAAACCAGAGAATCGTCGGTTCAGCCTGTCGATTTTTTTGCTTTGTTTTTTTAAATGACTGTTAGAACCATTGGTTATCGCTGGTTAACCGACAATTCATAGTCATTGAGGGGGGGGGGGGGTTGGGTATTTTTTCAATGGTTAAGATCATTTAATCATTTTTAAAAAATGACTATGATTTAGTATCTGTTACTATCTAAACTCTATAAATAGAGAGTTCATTTCATCATTTTCACACACATCTTCTCTAGTTTCATTTTCAATTTCGTATTCTCTACACGTTTTCGATTCTAAGTCTCCATTTCTATGGGCTTTCGATTCTAATTTTTAACTACAATGGAAGGAGGTCGTGGAGGTTCATCATCTCGATCTCAGAGGGGAAAGGAAATAGTAAATCCACACGATGACCCTAACATTCAATCCACCTACGATGAGACCGAACACCTTCCGATTCCGACACCCGAAACACAAGGAAGTATCAATGCAATTACTTCTAAAGTTCAGGAACTTCCTCCTCTAAAATCTTCTATTTTCATTAAACATTTTGAGAAGGTTACTCTTCCGTCGAGGGAATTTGTTGGACAGCAGGTGGCCGGCAAGAGGGGGTGAATTGCCTATCAACAAAAACAATGCCTGTAAAATATCGAAAAAAGGGCAGATAATAATAAGGGAATTTTCCGAAATTTTTGGAAATTTTTCGGAGCTCGTACGGATGAGTTAACGGGGATAAAAATGGGGCCTGAGAAAGCCTGTTTAGGCTACCCCATTTTAACGAGGAAAAGTTTTCTTTTCCTTTTTATTTCTCTTTCTTCTTTTCTTTGTTTTTTTTCCTTCACTCGCGACCCGTGCGTGCCTGATTCTTCTTCTCCGCGCGCCCGACCCTGCCGAACCAGTGCCCTAACCGACATCGCTCGACGGTTTCTCCCCCCCCCAGCGTACAAAAAACTCGAGCCAACACTTCTTCTCCAATTCTTCTTCTTCTTCCCTATTGCGTTGCTCCTCACTGTGCCCTAATTTTCGGTCTCACTGTCTCCTCCACCCGAAGCCAGGCCGTCGACAAATGCCCGACGCCACAGCCGACGCTCCTCTTCCCTAAGCGCCTGCGACGATCTGGACCGCCAACCCACTGTCGCCCTCCTGTTGCGTCGCTCCGCCGCCGCCGCCGTCACACAGAAGAGCGGCGACGCCCTACAGCCGACGCCATGCCCTATATCCCGATTCGTGGTCGCCGCCGCACTGAGCATCGCCAACCATCGCTGGAGATTGCTTGCTTCCGTGCCCTAGCCTTGGTCCACTGCTACCTCTGCACAGGTTGGTTTCGGACAGGAGCAAACAGGGCCGAGTCCTTGTGTTTCTGCTTGACAGTGGCGAAGACGACACAGAGCTGTGCCCTAGTCGGATCTTGAAGGTAAGGGAGTACTGGATTGGAATTTGGGATCTGATACTGTATTTAGTTAGATTTTGATCTCCTCATGTTCTGTTCAGTGGAGATTTCAGCCAGACGGGTTAATCGCTGTGGTACAGTGATTGCGTGTTCTCCGCAGCAACTATTCACAGTTTCCGGCAACGAATCTCCGACAACGGGTATATCCAGCAGTAGGAATGACTATAGATTTTAAGGTATGACATAGAGATTTGATTTGTGCTGTTGATCATGTATAGGTTGAAATAGGTATGAGTTGGAATTAAGAAAATGATTGTTATGTGTTGATTAGGGTTCATTAATTGTGTTGGATGGATTAGTTGGATCCAATTTAGAACTTCTTAAATTGGATTAGAATTTAGTTTGGCTAATTGTGGTATGATAGAATTAGCTAAACTAGACATTATGTTTGATATCACAGGACCTTGACGCGAGATGAGTATCTCGATGTCGGATTTGGACATTCCTATTGGAGGCAAGTACTTCTGACTTTATGTCGTTTGATATGCATTGTAGTGAATTTAACAAATTACAATAATTATGTTTCTTATCTGTTTCGGTTAGTCACTACCCGATACTTGTTACATGCTTGGTTGATACTTGTTTTGCATATCATGTTATTTCTTACCTGCTTATACATGCTTATAGGGGTAGTGATATACCATGCTTCACCATGTTCAGGACCTAGGTTTTATACCTTGTCTTATCTGTGTACCTTTGATTTGATTCATTGACCTAAGGTGCACCTCTATATATATATGGATTAGCTCAGGATATTTCCATGATTAGTGTCATACACTATTCGCATGATTGCATGCTGTGCGATGTTTCGCTCCATTATTGTTGAGCACATCGCCAGTTACATGGATCTGCACACACCACCACTCATGGGTTAGTGGTCGATTCAGACAGAGTGTGTTGCAGCAGGGACTTTGTTTGGCTTCGTTGGTCCGCTCATGGGTAGTGTGACGCAGCGTGGTAGCCGACAGAGATTCCTCCCCGTCACCGTGTACCGGGAGATGAGAGCATTGTGCTCTCCCATTTATGATTTGGGGTAGGAGGATAGGTGTACTCCGACAGCATCCCGTCCACTCGGTCACTCATCAGGAGCAGTGACGACAGAGTGCACGGTTGTCACAACCCTACCCACTCTGTCTCACTATTGTGTGTGAGACGGTTGACTGGTGTCAGGGGTGACCAGGACGCATCATTGGCATCATACGCATTGATGCATTTATTTCTTGTGATTGTGTTTGCTGCATTTATTTGCTACATTTTGGTTGGATGGCCATACTTGACATGCATACAGGATTTCTATACCTCTCGGACTGTTTATCCTTGTACCAGTCCTGGTTAGTACAGTTTTCTCCTGTGTACTACAGTTACATTTTATCCTTCTTATATCAGGAGACTGTACGCATGATTAGTGCTAGATGTTATTTCTCTACTATGTATATCAGTTGTTACCCGCTGAGGAGTTGACTCACCCCCATGGATATTTACTATTTTCAAGTTGAGGCTGTTTGGAGGAGTTCCAGTCGCTAGTCCCCTGCAGATCCGAGGATGTTTTGTTTTGGGTCTTTTGGTTTTTATTGCTTATTGCACTATCTGATCTTGTACTAGTTTGCGTATGGACATTGAAAGGTTTTATTTGGATTTGTTTTATTACATGCCTGCCTAGACGGCAGAAGAGGTAAGTTGGTTTTATCGTTGGATTTGTGTTTTATGAGTGTAGTGGAGTAGGAATATGTTTTGAGCTTTATGGGTATAGTTGAGTAGGGTTGATTTTGAGTCTTATTATCATTGCTTATTAAACTACGTGGATGTCTATGTGTTGTGATTTGTTTATTATTGTTATTTATTCCAGCCGCATGTGGCTGAGGTATATGGTAATGTATTAAAGTTTCAGATTGTCCGCCGTACAGGGGAGATGCTGCCGAAATTTCTTCGGACAGGGACTCCTCCGGGGCGTGACAACGCCCTTCCCGTTCTTTTAACTCTAATTAAAAGCAAAATAATAGTAAATTAAATTAACAACTAAAAAGAGGAGACACAAGATTTACTTGGTTACAACCTAAGTGGTTGTTAATCCAAGGACAATGAAAAAGCTTTAAAAGATCTCCTTCGGTGAAGGCGGAGAAGCCTCTTACACTCGTTAATTGCTCAAACAGTTGGTAGGAAATGAATACTAGAGTTGATGTTTATTTCCTAGGTCCATGGGTCTTTTTATAGCCTCTGAAAAATCTTATCCGGGGCTGAAAGGCGCCTCCAGCAAGGCTCAAAGGATAAAGTTTTATCCTTTGGCAACAACAATATTTGCCTAGTCGAAGGCGCCTTCAAGTGGTTAAAGGCGCCTTCCATGGTGGGTTAAAGGCACCTTTCCACTGAAAAGGAGCGGAGGCACCTTTCACTCCTTTGAGGGTGCCTCCTACAGCTCCGTACCTCCCTTTTGGCTCTCTTGTTGCTCCGATCGCTTGGCTGATTTCGGCCAACTGAATAGGGCTCACCCGAACCCATTTTATTACCTTCTCTTCAAGCAGACTTCCTCCCCGATTTCTCGTCCCTTGGACCACTGCACGCGTCATTCTCGTCTGTCAGTGTACTCTTCTGCAACACCTCGTCCCTCGGATGCATCAAGTCCATCGACTCTCTTCCCGTGCCATCCTTCTCACTAGCTCCATCTTTCGATCAACTTCCTGTGCTCCTAAGCTCCTGCACACTTAGACACAGAGATCAAATACTAACAGGACCTAACCTGACTTGGTTGATCACATCAAAAGGTGCCTGCACGTGCTCAATCAAGCAAAGCCCTACCGAGCGTAAAGACATTTAGTCTTATAGAAACTCTTAGTATATTACCGGCTGACCGAAGGTCGAGTGAGAGCCAATGTGCTCATATACGCTTGGTCGAGAAAAGCCCGATCGAGCGTAAGAACACTTAGCTTCATATATGGTTCTCAGCATGTTATCGGCCAATCGAAGACTGAGCGAGCACCCACGTGCTCATATATGCTCGGTCGAGTAAAGCCCGACCGAGCGTAAAGGCATTTAGCCTTATATATGATTCTCAGTATGTTACCGGCCGACCGAAGATTGAGCGAGCACCATGTGCTCATATACGCTTAGCCGGGCAAAGTCCACTAGAGTGTAAAGGCACTTAGCCTTATGCATAGTTTCAACATATTACCAGTCGATCGAAGGCCGAGCGAGCACTCATGTGCTTATATACGCTAGGCCGGGCAAAGCTCGCCCGAGCGTAAAGGCACTTAGCCTTATGCATAGTTTCAACATATTACTAGTCGATCGAAAGCTGAGCGAGCACCCATGTGCTCATATACGCTCGGCCGGGCAAAGCCCGCCTGAGCGTAAAGGCACTTAGCCTTATGCATATTTTCAACATATTACCAGCCGATCGAAAGCCGAGCAAGTACTATGTGCTCATATACGCTCGGCCGAGCAAAACCCGCCCGAGCATAAAGGCACTTAGCTTTTGCATAGTTTCAACATATCACTGGTCGAGCGAAGGCCAAGCGAGCACCAATGAGTTTTTGCACGTGCTCGGTCAGGCAAAGCTCGACCGAGCGTAAAAATATTTAGCCTAATAGAAGCTCGTAGTATATTACCAGCCGAGCGAGCACCAATGAGTGTTTGTGTACTCTCGGTCAGGCAAAGCATGATCGAGCATAAAAGCATTTAGCCTTATGAAAACTCTTAGTATATTACCGGCCGATCAAAGGCCGAGCAAGCACCCATGTGCTCGTATACACTCGACCGAGCAAAGCCCGGCCGAGCTCAAAGATGCTTAGCCTTATACAGCTTTCAGTATATTATTGACTAAGTGACGGCCGAGCTAGCACCAATGTGCTTATATACGCCCGGCCTAGTGAAGGTCGGGCGAGTGTTAATGTGCTTATTCACTCAGCCTTATAATACATTCTTGGACGGAACATGCTCAACAAAAGGTATTCCTAATATATATATGACCGGCTTGAACGACCGACCGAGACATGCTCAACAGAAGGTATTCCTAATATATATATATATATATATATATATATATATATATATATATATAATCGGCTTGAACGACTTACCGAGACATGCTCAATAGAAGGTATTCCTAATATATATATGACCATCTTGAATGATCGATCGAGACATGTTCAACAGAGGGTATTCTTAATAACATATATGGCCAGTACAAATGACCTGCCGAAATACACTTAACAGATGGTATTCTTATTATATATGCGACCGGGTTAAAGGACTAGCTGGAAGTATGCCAACCTGACAAATTTGGCAGGAAATATCTTCTAGAAACTTCTTCAATTATAATGACGTGTCCCCATCATAAATATAAGTCATAACCGACAAAAGAGGTACATCTGAGATACAAAAAAGATTCCTTAAAGGATTATTGCACCAAGTATAGAAGATGACTTCATCTTATAACAAATCTTAACGAACCGAGGACTACTTCATGATTACGAAGGTCACATGAGGTAGTATAAAAAGGGGGATGATCTCCGTTGGCAAGGTGCGTAAGTTCTAGCATCTAAACTATGCTTCCAAATACTTCAGTTACTGTTCTTCTTCTTCTTCCTTCCACCTTTGAGAGAGAAACTGACTTGAGTGTAGGAGGGCCTAGCCAGGAATCCCCACCCCGGTCTTAGGTCACTAATGCTTTGTTTATTTTTCTCACTGTGCACAGGATCGTGGAGAGGTTCTTTTAGGTCTCCAGGAGGCTATCTTTATCAAGGATTGTCGTTCACCAGAGCCGGCGCACGTCTTCGCAGATTTCGGACAAGATCATTTGTATTATGAAGCTTTAATTCCAATTAAAGATTTTTCTTCTCCTAATCCAGTTAATATTATATATAATATTAGAATTTATTTATATGATCTTTATAATCAATATTATGTAAAATATGATGTATAACCTATAATATTTCTGAAACATAACAAACTATTACTAATAATTTAAAACTTATAAAAGCACAACCTTTATTAAAAAAAAAATAGATGAAACGTCCATAAAGATCCTCAAGTTCCACATAGGAACTTGAGAATTATTTTACGACTTCTTTTGATTTTAGTGAAGCGGATAGCGAAAATTTCAATATCCTAAAGTGGTGATCACAGAAGGCTCAAAGCTTTCCTTTTCTCTCCATGATCGCCAAAGAAATTTTAACTTATCCAATGTCAATTATTGTTGTGGAGCAGACATTCAGTGTCGGTGGCAACATATTATATGAAGGACGATCGACTTTGTCTCTTAACTCATTGGAAGCTCAAACATTACTTGATGATTGGACCAGAGCCGAGAAAAAAATTCAAAGAATGTAACTTTTTGATGATGAAGTCGAAGCATTTGATACCAAAGGAACCAATACAATAGGAACGGAAAATGGAAGTGAATAACAACGTCACTTCCTAATGTAAAAGGGTAAAAATGTAAAAGAACTATGTGAGCTTTGATTCCCCTATACCCTAAGGGGATACGTAGATAACTTAAATAAATACAAACCCTTTTTTTAATAAATTTTAAAATTTAAAATTTTTAATATAATACTCTTGAACCATGGCGATTCATAGCGAACTGTGAACCGAACCGTGAATTGTAACTGTCTTAGGCAGTTAAGGTTAAGGGTAGACCTGTCAAGAACGATTGAACCGACAGATCCAAACCGTCGATTTTGAACCGTTGTTAGATCTAGCCTGGACTTCCAAGCGCCCCAAACTCCAAGCGCCCGGATCGGGTCCGGGCGCCCAGACTATCTTGGGCCAAGGATAGATGCCTCGTCAAGACGTTGTTGCGGATGACATTCGGAGTCCACGTCAGCAACACTTTAGGTGCTCAGACCGGTCCAACCGTCCGGGTGAGGATAAAATTTTATCCTAAAGTCGTTGAAGAGCCGTTGTAAAGCAAATAGAGTGCACTGCTGGGGCGCCCAGACCTACTCTATGCACCGGGAGCTGTCGCGTCAACCAACAGATAAATTCAACCAGTAGGTTATAAATAGGGCACTGATCTTATGAGTTTTGAACAACACTTTATGTATTTCAGTTTCTACTTTGTTTTTCGCATTTACAATTCGTGCTTTCAAAGGTTGTACGGAGCTTCTCTGCCTCCGACTTTGCTTGAAGAAGGAGACTTTGCTAGTGCTTATGTTGCCTTAGATTAATAACATTTCCGGTTACGAATCAAGTAAATTTCAATAATCTCTTATTTATTTATACGTATTTTCTTTTTATGTATTAAGTGTTTGTCTAACTCAAGTTGAAAGAAAAAAAGGATATAATCATAAATTCAAGGTAATTTATCCTTTTTTATCGGTCATACCGGGACCAACATCAGCTTGCCAAAGTCTTTCCCAACCTCAATAGTTCACCTAAAAGTCATAAGATTGAGCTTGCTTTTAACCTTAGTGGTTTGCCCATAGGTTTTAGGGTTGACTTATTACAACCTCTCCTTGCCTTTAGTGGTTTGCCTAATGATCAGGGGATCAAGCTCTCTTTAATTTTAATGGTTCACCTAAATACTCTGTTGACTTGTGAAAGTCTCTACCTGATTTTAGTGGTTCGCCAAAAGGTTGTGGAATTGAATTATCTCAATTAGTCTCGGTGATTAGCCTAAAGACTCGAAGGTTGAATTGTGAAAGTTTTTCCTGAACTTCAGTGGTTCTCCTAAAGGTTCTGGTGGTCAACTTATTGCAACCTCTCCCTGATCTTAATTGTTCGCCTAAGGGGTGGGTCAAGGGATCAAGCATGCCCCTTTAGTCTCAGTAGTTGGCCTACAGACTCAGGGTCAACTTGCAAAAATCTCTTTCCATCACAATGGTTCGTCTAAAATTCGCAAGACAAAACTCCTTCACCTCAGTGATCCACTAAAGTTCTAGGGTTGACTTATTACACTGTCTTCTTGGCTTTAGTTGACCCTTAAAGCTACGTTAGATAGAGTACCATCTGTCTTATAATATAATCAAGATTGTATTATAAGGTTAATTATTTTATTTAGTTTAATTTTAAATTTATATTGTAATGTAATCTAAATTACAAAAGGTAATGAAGTTTTATAATTTGGATTACAAAGCAAATACTATGTAATCCAATTCATTACGAGGTCACTGTTTAACCAAAATTTAAATGCCAAATATACCCCTAGTCCACTGTGGTCGCCGTCGCCCACCACGGCCAGCCACCTCCGGCCGCCGCCGCCGACCACCGGCAGCCGTCGTCTACCGCCGCCAGCCACCTCCGGCCTCCGTCGTCGCCAGCGGCCACTGCAGGCCACCGCCACTGTCGGCTGTCCACGGCCACCGCCGACCGCCCACCGCCGTTGGCCGCCACCGTCGGCTGCCGTCCACCCACCGCCACCGCCGCCGGCAGCGGTTGTTGCCGTCATCGGTTGCCGGTTGCCAACGGCGGTCGTTGCCGGTTGCCGACGGTTACCGGTGGCGGCAGAGGAGGCCAATGGTGGCGACCGTTGGTTGCCGCAAGCTCCAGTAGAGGTGCGGCGGCCGCTGGTTGTCGCAAGCTCCAGCAGAGGTGCGGCGACCGTCAGTAGAGGTCGCAGGATATTTTGGTCATTTTATAATACGAATTACATTCCCTATAAAAAATAATGGACACCAAACAAAAGAATATAATCATCCTTGTAATCAAAGATTACATACATTACATTACCAAATGTAGTAATGTAATCAAGATTACATTACATTACATTACAAATTTGATTACATTACAAGTTAGATTACATTACATCCAACCAAACGGGAAGAGAGGTAAATCAAGAGGACTTCACCCAGTAATAGATAAAAAATGATAATCTCAGTTAGTTTCATTGACTATCTATGGAGGTGATCGGTCCGGTCCCACGGAAGTTTTCCACCAGTCACCAGGGTAAATCGGGAAGCGCACGCGGCGGCCAACCCAAAAACCCAGCATCCTTTGGTTACACCCTCCATTTGGAGGAAAAATTCCTACAAATACGCCGTAGCTGGAATTCGAATCGCGGATACTTGGGTGACAACTTGAATGTCCAACCGCGATACCATGACCCCGGGGACCTTCGCCCAGTAACAATAGCTCATTCCAGAAGTGACTGAGATAACTAATGGGACATTTTATACCGGCTGAAAATTAACCCAGACTTATTAATAATAACAGTGTTACATGAATAAACTTTATTAGACCGTGGTTAACTTGTGAAAGTCTCTCCTACCTAATGATTTGCTGCACCTACATACTTAGTGTTCTCCGAGTCCGTTGCATTCCAATAGTACTCCTTGCTCTTTAGTCCATCGGATGTCTCACACCATTCTTCTACAATTTCCTTAGACTTTTAGCTCTCGAGTAATTGTTGACCTTGCCCAGCCAAGTTGTCTCTATGCATATAACCACCAAACCTTGCATGAACATATCAGATACATAAGAAACTCTAATTTAAACTCTTTACTCGCATCAAAATCATGATTGACTAATTGTACTAATAGGCTCAATAAGGTATTTTGGGGAAGGTAGAATAAGTCCCTCTTTGGGAGGTTTAAGAAACCAACGGCCCTTATAGAACTTTCATCGGTTTTCACATTGTTTCTCCATTGTTCCACACGACAACACACGTACAGATAGTGCACATATCGTTGTTCTAGACGAGACAAACTGATACTTTAATAAAAATAGGGATGTTCAAGTTTAGATAAAGCTCCAACCCAACTCAATATCATATGTTGGGTTCGAAGTTAAATGACGTCGAATCTTTTTTTTTTCCCATTCTATTTAATTTTTGTATATTTTTAGGGTTCAGTTAGAGATTTGATAACATAAGTGAAATACAAATCTATATATTTGCTATAACAGAAATGCATACATGAGTAAGAGTGTATAGCTCACAAATACAACCAAAAAGCAAAAGATTTTGATGACTATACAAGGCGTACAATCTCCTATAAACAATAAACTGCAGCCAAGATGCCTCATTCGTAAAAAATCATACATGCCCTTCGAGGAGGAAACATCAAACATATATATGAAGCGCAGTGGTGCTATCTTTCCGATCAATGCCATTCTCATAAAACTCATGCTACCCTGTGAAACAATGACCTAAAGTCCTCTATTCATATTGCAGCTCTCATAGCACTGCGTGCAGCCTCCCGTTTCATCTCTGCAGCCTTTCCACTCCCTCGAAAATACATGTACACTTGCTGCAAGAATTACCCCAGAAAAATGCATCAGAAAGTTAAGATGAAAATAGAAGTCTTTTCCTGAGAGAGAATCATTTCGTAGGTGTTTATTTATTCTGGTATTTGCGAATTCATCAAACCGTGCAGGGTGAGAAAGCTAACCTGAAGGACCCAAATGCTAACTACTGATTCTAGGCAGAACATTCCAAATCCAATAAAATAGAAGATCTACAAGAAAAAGGGAGAGAACATTTAGTTAGATAAAAGTAAAACTATGAAAGAAGAAGAAAAGGTCTTATTTGAAATACAGTGAATTGGTTCTCATCGTGATGAAATTTTCTTGTAGCTTCTGCTTTTTGTTTATCCCATAACCACAAAAAGGATAGCCAGAATAAAATAAAATAAAGAAGGACGAACTCAATACACAAGTCCGAAAGATGTGAACCACTGATTAGTTTCACAACCAGGTTTATATCCTTTTTCAATATGAAAGATGCAGCATCTTGTAACTGTTGTACTTTTTAACAAGAAAACACTTGCCACAAGAAAAGGTTGTCTGCCAATCTATGTCCAGCTCCTTGGCTACTAATAAATAATCGTCATTAGGATCTAGTTCATTCTATGGTCTAACAGGACTGCAAAAACTAGTTGTGGCACAGGACAATTTTGTTCAAAGTAGTCTAACAAATAGTATCCAAGTTTACCATAACTATTGACTCTAAAACACTAGCCTTAATAGAGGAGGTTTAGGTAAAAAAAATGCATTTATATAGAGAATAGTGAAGAACTGACCCCAGCTATCACATGATCGCCAATAATATCCACTGCGGCGAGGATTCCTCTGCAACAAATTGATAAAAGAGAAATGTTAGCTTTAGCAAATGATAAGCGGTACCAGAATAACTGATGCAACTTTTTTTCTACATAAAATTTCCATTTGTTCCTGCCATCTCTTCCTAATTCACTTCTATACCATTTGTCAACTTGTTGTAAGATAATGATTCATATATAGCATTCAGCACCAAAATATAAGGAATAATCCAACCAACTCAATTCTTTCATGAAGCCTCAAAATAGAAAATTAGCATTATTAGGTGATTTGAGAACATTTTCTTTCATACCAATAATTTTTTTTAAGAATGGTTCTGTTAGAAGATTCAAATAGTTGAGGTTTACGGACAATCACCAAACCATTTTATCCTATCCGATCTAATGTTGAAATAGTTGAGGTTTCAGCTAAAGGTTGGCAACAAAGTATACAAGATTCAAATAAAATTGCTTTGAAGTGGGTTCAATATTAAAACGAGCTGGGTAAATTATGGACAATAGAAAGTATGCTTCATTAATTATCCAGCAATAGCTTCTGAGAATGAAGTATAGGATCAAAATGTGATTCGATTTTATTTATGGTCACTTTCAATGGGTCAAGCTGTTGTAAATACCCATTTTTACGGATAAGAGGTAGAATGGGACCATATGGGCTTTTACCTGAGCCTAATGTTGTTATATTATGTCGGCCCTAATGGCCAATGCAACTGAGGTAATATTTGTTTATGTTTATGCTATCTGTAGTTTGATGCATACAAACTAACATAAAGCTCATAACATTCGAATGACCAACATAATTAGAAGGGATGAGTTCTAGCCGCCTCTAAAGTAATAATATAAAAAAGCCCTATGACGTTGCCAACTAAGTACGGATGACAAAAATGCATACAAGAGAATGTTGAAGGCACGAAAATAGAACTTACGCCAAAGATTTTCCTTTAAAGATAATTGGAGGAGCCACTGCTGCGTAGACCACAAAAGCTATATGAAGCTGCAGAAGATTTAATACAGTAGATGCCTCAAAAGATATTTGTGATAAAACATCATTGAAATCTTTGTGGACAGAGTTAAAATAGAAAAATCCTACCAGGTAAAACAAGAAAAACCATCCGAACCTTAACGCACTTTCAGTCCTACAACATACATTTCAAAGTCTGAGCTCATAAGTGAATAACAAGGCATAAGCTGGTATTCCTATGTTGCAAATATATACAAAATAAGGGGGATTTGAATGCTTACATGTTAATCCTATAGACAAAAATTAGGTTTAGATAGAAATATTACAGATAACTATGTTGTTTGGCTGCATGCAAATGCAACTGTTATTTACAACAGTTCTTTAAATAACTATATTTTAAATCTATTATAATAGTATTTAAAACAAATGATAAATTGATTACTTTAAATAATCAACAAGCAATTATTAGTAATTTATCATATAATTTATTTAATAATTCATAAAAACAAGAAAAAGAATATTACAGTATTTTAAATTTTTTGTTGACATTTAGTTAAAGGAGACCTTGATGATGTTGATGTCACATTACTGAAAATAGAAAAAATAACAAAATTTTCTTGATTTACAAATTCAATATTTTTTGTGAAAGATTATGACTTTGTGCTAATTAAATTCAAAGATATTTTTGATCATCTTAACTGTGATAGTCCCATCTATTATTGCTAAAATATATTTTACCTAAAATAATATATATTCTACAA
Source organism: Zingiber officinale (assembly GCF_018446385.1). NCBI lineage: Eukaryota > Viridiplantae > Streptophyta > Magnoliopsida > Zingiberales > Zingiberaceae > Zingiber > Zingiber officinale. The sequence goes on from NC_056001.1 coordinate 34,828,532, forward strand.
AGTATTCCCATCTATTATTGCTAAAATATATTTTACCTAAAATAATATATATTCTACAAAGTATTACTAAAATTTAACATATAATTACAGTTAGGAATGTGGTTTTTATGCTTACATCAGCCTGCAAGCCTTGGAATGACAGTTGTGGTTGCCTTACATTGCTATTGGGTGTGTAATTTAAGACCATGTTATAAATTTGAGTTTGAATTTGCACATTTCCAATTCACATTTGCAACCACCAGTGTGTCATGCCTGAATTGAATGGGCAGAGGCATAAAACAGCTTGAGCCAGGTTCATGTATAGTTTACATTCTACAATTCTGCCAGCAGTCAGTGATACATGAGTATGACATTCGACATTTTTATTTATTTGATATGCAGAAGTATGATCGAAGTTTCAATTAAATGAAGTTCAATTTACAAGATTTAAAAAGAAAGATACCAGACAAATAGTACCTCATGGCACGATAAAGTGGCCTATACCATAAGAAATAAGCTCCAGGAACACCCGAAATAAAGTAGATGACGGCGAGGAACCAGAGCTTTACGCCTATGTACAAAGCAAGAAAAATCAGCATCATCATGATATAATAAATAAATTTAACATTGAGAAACATAGGGCGTTGCCAAATAACATTAGCACCTTCCCCTGCAATCCAAGCTGCAGTAACTGCTACAAAATTCCAAAAGAGGCATGCAACTATCCCTGAAAATTTTAAATGCAAAATTTCACTATTTAAACACCTGTTCAAGTTCACAGGCACATGAAAAGTTGGTTTTGGTTTCTATTGGGAAAGTTTAAAACAAAAACAAAAAAGAAAAGCAAGCAAAGAGAAGGATATGATATTACTTTATTTTCATAGTTAAATCCATAAATGCCAAAGTTTGGAAGCAGAATGCTCCAGAACATAGCTCAGTCATAAAATAGCTTGAAGTGGAACAAGCCAATACATACCTAGTAATGAAGCAAATGCAACATACTGCAATCGCTGTACATGGATGGGAATCTCACTAGCAATATCATGATGGATAATTGGAAAAAAGGATGGCCAATTTTTCTCCTCTATCACAATACCGGCTGCAAAAGAAGAAAAGGACTAGAATTAATCATCTATAATGAGATTTCTCATTATCTGATAAATGACAATGTAGTAAAATCAGAGTCCATAGATAATAACTAAAAAAATTTACCTCGGGCAGCTGCCTCTTCTCTACGTTTAAGTTCCTACCAGACAGAAAGTAGTTTATCATGAGTATAAAGATGCAGCAAGAAGATAGTTCTGGAATGAAAATGGAAATTTCAAGACTATGGATCCTCTTTCTAGCTATCCGTGAACAATTATGGACTAATAGTCCATTGAAAAAAGCCAGAATTGTCAATAAGATGCAAAAAGATAAATGATCAGTTGGATTTTTTAGACCGTTTGCGCAAGTTCACATGTCAGAATTTAGATGATTGACATACCTTTTCCCTCTTATGTAGTTCTGCCTCCTTGGCTCGAAGTGCCTTCTCTTTATTCTTCAGGTCCTACACAAGAAGACAGTAATGAGAATATAATTAAAGCATACACAAACAGAACTTGTACATATACATCAGGCCGACACATACTATGACATCAAGATGTAATCTTTAGAACCAAAGTATATGCAACTCTATGCACCAATGTCAAAATGACTTCCCATGACACTTTTAGATATCAAATTGAGGAGCGCAAGATAGCTATAGAACCATCAGAAATACTAACAACTTGTCCTGGTTAAATGGACTTGGTTCACTGATTTATATGTTAAATTTCATGGAGAGAAATTCAAACATACACTTGATGTATCAAGAGGAATGTCAACGGTAGTTCCAAAGTCATTGTAGAAATCAACAGGTTCTGGAGGAAGTGGTGAAAGCCTGGAACTTACTGGAGGAGCAGTGGGATTCTGCACAATTAGTGTGGATATTCGTGAACCCAAACAACACCAAAGAAAATAATTATTAAAATTATTTTGGATAAAGAACCTTCAGAAGAATAACATGGCATACCTCTCAATCAAACATGCAACCAAGAACGTTATCACACAAAAGAAAAGTAAATTAACTCACCATCATGTAGGATTGACCTCCACCATAATTTGAATCCCTTGACTTCCCCCTAATTCCAGCATCCTGCTGAAAAATAAGGACACGACATGTGCATTTTTTTATAAACAATAGTAAATCAAATCCGCAAACAAAACATACCACAATTAAGTGATAAAGAAAGGAAGATGAACACTTGCACCATAAAAATTAACCAACAGTCATTAAAAAGAAAAGCTTTAGTAGCTATAGTTCAAGAAGGATGACAAGTGATCATTACAACATAACTCCAGTTTGAGAGTGGAGCTCAAGGAGAACGATATTCGTTAACAGAGTTATCCACCAAAGCTGTGAATATTCGTTGTGAATTATTCTCTATTACTTGTTTTCAATCATCTTGATATTATCTTTCTACTCGGTTGATACCATGCGTAGAGAATTCTTGTTCAAGTTGGAAGATGATGCAATTACATAAATATTTGATAAATCAAGGAATAATGCAACTACAGCGCATCTCCTATTCAGTATTGAACACGAATTGAGTTAGACGATCAGGGACAGAACATCTCAAATCAATCAAAATCCTCATTTCTATATATTATATAATCCCGATAAAGTAAAGGCGTTCCTAACATTGCACGAGACCTGACTTCGTCCACAAGCAATCCCAGGGTTCGGGGGGGGGGGGGGGGGGGAACCGATAAGGGAAGATATCAAGGGTAGATCTTCGATGAATCAATTCATCAAGAATAATCAGACACACAGCAAGAGCAAGAAACTCGAAGCAAAATAATGTATATGGGAAAGGCAAATTCGACTCACCGCAAAGGGATTGACCTCCTCTTCCTCATCGAAGGGGTTTCTCTCGTAACGCCCGGCCATGAGGTCGACCGCCGAGCTCCAGGAAAGTCGAAAGTAAAAGCAAGAGATTGACGACGACGAGCAAAATTGCAGCAAAAGAATAGAGGAGGAAGGAGGAGGGAGGAGGGAAAGAGAAGGCCGGTGGCTTCTCTCTTACTCTAGACGAGGAAGAAGCGGCTCTTGTGAAATCACAATCTCCGTGTGGACTCGGGCACCGGCAGTAGATAAACAAAAGAGAAGACGTGCTCAAATTGGAAAAGGAAAAAAAAAAACTGCCTTTTTTCTTTCGCTCCTTCGCAATTAATCCGTCTCTTTCAACGTGCTCTTCTTCTATTCAAATCTTTCGCCCCATGTATTTGTTGTCCTTTTCTAGGATACTCCTTATATTTTTAAGATTGTTAAAATAACTTCGAGAATAGGTTAAAAAAAATTATCATTTTGTCAAATGACTTAACGATATTAGGGGGCGTTTGGTTCTTTCCTAGGAATAGAAATTGGAATGGGAATCGTTGTATTGTGGAATGATAATAGGTATGAGCATGAATATCACTCTTAAAAACAATGTTTGGTTAGTTGCATATTTTCTATCGGAATAAATCAAAATTTCTTTTTTTACCCTTAAAGAAAAATAAAAGAAAAAATTAGATGTGAGAGAAAGATGAATGTAAGAAAAAAATATGATGAAAGAGAATGATGAGAGAGAAAGTGTGATGTGAAAGAATAAAGAGAGAGAAAGTGTGATGAGAGAAAATGAGAAAAGAGAGTATGATAGGAGAGAGCATGATGAAAGAAGATGAGAGAGAAAATATGATGTGAGAGAAAGTACGATGGGAGAGGATGAAGAGAGAGAAAATATAATGAGAAAAAATGAGGAGAGAGTGTGTGATGAGAAAGATTGAGGAGAGAGAAAGTATGGTGAGAGATAAAGTATGATGAGAGAGAAAGTGTGATGAAAAAAAGAGAACATTGAGTGTGATGGGAGAGATTGAGTAGAGAGAAAGTATGATGAGAGAGAAAGTGTGTTGAGGAAAAAAGAAGGGAGTGTGACAAGAGAGATTGAGGAGAGAGAAAGTGTGATGAGAGTGAAAGTGTAATAAGAAAAAAAGAGAAAAGGGAGTGTGATGGGAGAAATTGAGGAGAGAGAAAGTATGTTGAGAGAGAAAGAATGATGAGAAAAAAAGAAGGAAGAGAGTGCGATGGAAGAGATTGAGGAGAGAGAAAGTGTAATGAGAAAAAAAGAAAAGAGAGTGTGATAGGAGAGAGAAAGTGTGTGATAAAATGATGAGAGAGAAAATATGATGAGAGAGAACAAGGAGAGAGAAGTGATATGAAAGAAAAAATAAATAAATATATTTTGATATTTGATATTAAGGGAGAAAATTTTAGTTTTATGTCAAGGGTATTTTTAGAATAAGGGAATATTTTGATTGATGAAAATAGGGTAATGACTCATTGAAGGGAAGATACATGGGAATGAGTTATTACCCAATTTCAAGGATTCATTCCCTTATTTGCATTCATATTCCTATAATCCAAACATTAATAATGACAATCAATGATTCTCATTCTCATTCCCCACTCCTATTCCCTTAGTAATGCTGTAATGGGAGATGAGTAGGGATGTAAATGAACCAAATGGTTCGTGAGTTATTTAGAGCTCGGTTCGATAAAAAGTTCGTTCGAATTCGTTCATTTATTTTATCGAGCCGATCTCGAGTTCAATTTCGAGCTCGATAGTTTTATCGAGCCGAGTTCAAGCTTAAGGATATTCGACTTGTGAGCTCGTGAACATGTTTATTTGTAGGCTTACGAGCTAAAAAATAGTCTTAAAATGAGCCTTGAATCAAGCCAAAAAACGAGTTCTAAAACGAACCTTAAACGACCCAAAAAAACGAGCTCTAAAATGAACCCGAGCTCGCTTAACGAATTAAGCTCGTTAACTATGATAATCGAGCTAATAACGAATCGAGCTCGAACTATTCGCGAGTTTGATAATTCCAAATCGAGTCGAGCTCGAGCCTTGTAATAAAAGTTTGATTCGAGCTCGAATCCGAATATAATTTAAACGAACTGAGCTCGAGTCTAATACTATTCGACTCGATTCGACTCATTTACATCCCTAACAATGAGGGACATCCAGAGTTATGGGAATTCTCCAAGTGCTTATATTATATTAATATTATTTGAAAAAGTAAAAAAACTCACGCAACACTCTATGATAAAAAAAAATCTTTTATCAACTTCTTTCTTTAGGGTCCCACATTTTTTTACTAATTATTATCTTTTGATATTTTATTATTTTTATTTTTTTAAAAGAATAAACTAAACTTAAAAAAAAATTTAACAAAAAGGCAAGGAGCAGCTCCCTATTTAGGGAGCCACTTCTTGTCAGAAGTGAGGGAGCTCTCTTGAGCCACATAGAATCGGATGCTCTGATATCATAAGATGTTTGAAATATGGAATCCATTTTACCAATTAATTCGGGTAAAAAATGGATAGTATTTGCTTGTCAACGAATTAAATTGAATCAAATAATATGAGAATACTAATATTTGAGTTTGAATTTGAAAAAAAAATATGATATTTGAATTAGATTCCAAGTTTGAAAAATATAAATAAGTTTGGTCTTACAAAAAAAAATTAAGTTCGAGTTCGATTCAAATTGTTCGAACTTTGATTCGAATTTGATTTGAATTATTTGAATCTTAATTTAAATATATTTAAATTAAAATTATATAAAAAAAATTAGAGTTATGTTCAAGTTCGGCTCACAAAGAAGCTCAATTCATTTGCACCTTATCTATCGGTACAGTTTTAATTGTTTCTTAGGTTTGTTGCTAAGGGCAATCAACTTTAGTGAAGGTTTTATGAAGTAGGAGTGACATTGAAATTCAATAAAATGAATATTATTTATGCATTATTTCTTGTAAAGGAGTTATTAACAAGATAAACACCATAATTTTCCGCCATTAAATTATATTTAAAAAATGGTTGAATTTGTTTTATGAATGTTGAATTTTAGAAGCTTCAAATCTAAATTTTGTTGAAATCTAAGGCCGACAAAAGTAATTAGATTTTATCATTGCTAAACTTCTTTGTCGATTACTATATTATGAACTAGCAAATTAAGAGATCAAGAAAGGTTGATAGGGGTGGAATTAATTAACGACTAAGACTAGAATGGAAACTAATTTAATGAAATCAGATGGCAAATACGTTCGCTCTCAACGTCTCTGCCAATCCGTTTCAAGGCTAATACGAAGGAGTTAAATCACGGGCGACTATTAGTCTTTGGAATAACAACTAGCACATAAGGGAGATATTTATCTCGGTTTTATTGAGATTTGAACCCTAGAACTCATGATGGCAACACTTCATGTACTAGCCACTAGACCATCTCAAGAGTACAATCAATCAAATTGGATGAGCTCGATTATTAGAATTGGTCAAACTAATTGAACAAGCTAGATTGATCAAGCGTTGTATAACTTAACTAGATGAGTTGAGCTAGCAAGCTCAAGTGCACTAAGCAAGGTTTATCATGATGATCAAATGAATTTTTAAGCTAGAAGCATGAGACGAGTTGATTAGATGAATTGGATTGAAGAGTTTGGCGATGTAATTAAGCATGGTAAAACAAGCTAATCTAAATAGATAAAAACAAAACAAAAGAAATAGGTCATTCACAATATATCATTCAATTAATACAATCAAATATACGAATAAAAACGCCCCCACAAATGTAGTAAAGTAATAAAGTACTCAGAGGAACAATTAAGAGAATCAAACTTCTAATATCGATTTTTAAGTATATATAAGTTGTGTTTTAGATTCATCTATTAGCGAATGAGGGAGAATATCATTTACTTAATATATATATATATATATATATATATATATATATATATATATATATATATATATATATATATATATATATATATATAAAAGAATAAAATAAAATAAAAATGTATCATTCCACTCATTGCATTTTTTCTCTCCTATTTTAGGTTGATTTTTTTTTTCATGTAACAAAATTGATAGGAGTAGGTTATTTCTAAATAATTGCATTGATAAAAAAATTTTAAAAAAATGTAAAAGAAGAATATATATAAAAAATAATGTACCATCAAATGAGAGGCGTAAAATTAATTGTGTTCAATTAAAGATCGAGAAGGTTGACTACTTATAATTTTATTGAAAGAATTAATGAATGTTTCACAAAATGGAAGCTTCTTTCGTGTCAAAGACTAAAAGGAAGAATGACCATATTTAGTTGATTATTTGACTTTGACTACCTAATTCCTCATTTTCACATGTTTTGTTCCTATCATTTTCATCTAGATTTTCTTTTTATTGTTCTTGAAATATGTACATTTTTTTGAAAATGAGTTTGATAATGTGACCTTTGTAATAAAATAAAATGTCGAAAATTGAAAAAAAATCTCAATTTTTAATAATAATTTGAATATAAAATATTATTAATTAATATTTATTTTAATTCAAAATAAATTTATTTTCCAAGAGCTTTACTAATAAATGATGGAGAAATGCACAAGACACTACATCAGGATTTTATTTTAGGATGAATTAAATTTAAAATAAATCATTATATTTTTATATGAAAAAATTTTATTTATAAAAAAATTAATATATCATATTATATAACATATAACAAGTTCTTTGTATGATAATGATAATATTTTAATAAAATATTAATAAATAATTTAAAAATTAAAAATATAAGTGTCTAGAAATATAATAAATCAAGTTCATTGATACTATATTTTACTTTACGAGACTTTTCATCAAACTCATTTATTATGGATTCGACATCTTAGTTAGTTAAAAAATATTTAGGCTTTTGAAATTTGGGTTAAATTTAAAGTTTTGGATATAGAGAAGAGGGCATACTGGGCTAGTTAGAAAATTTATAATGGTTGATCCTGTCCGAACGCTGAGTCGACGGACGCTGGGGACGTATACGCTCCGTTGTCTCCGGCTGGTGGCGTAGCTCTCCGAAGATCCTGCAAAGAAGCCGAACCGAGAGGGGTTTCTCGGCGACGACCCTCCGACGCTCAAGTCAGGCAACGAGAGAGGCAGCGTAATGTAGCTACAGTAAAGAGTTACCCCTCCCTTCGCCGACGTCTGGGGGTCTTTATATAGGACCCCGGGGGAGCGCGGGCACGCTTCCCGATGCGTGCCCACTTCCCTAAACATACCTTAACGAGTCTGTGTCAGAAAAGTACCTCTTGCGCCATTCCGCAATCATCCGAGCATATCCCGGATGTGACGGTGGAAGCTTCCACCGTATGATTCTGTGTACGGCTCGGCCGCCAACTCTACTGCTTGTCGGCGGCAGGTGTCTCGAGGATGATGTTATCCCCTATCTCCGTTGTCCTCTTGCGTTCCCTGTCTGTTCCAGGGCCGAGCGGATCGGCCGCTCGGCAGGCATATCACTTCTGCATCGGTCATATGCTCGGATGTGTAGAAAATATATTCTAAATGCATGATAGACGAATTAATTAAATGCGGTAAAAACTTACAGCGATCTCCCGCAGATCTGCAATCGGCAATGACAAAACTTGCTATCGGAAGAGCGATCACAGGATCGGAAAGCCCTCCGCAATTCCACAAACCAAATCCCGCCGCCTTGGATGTTCTCCTCTTACTCTCGTCACACGATCGCGATTTCACACACCCCCTGAGCCTTGGACGGACCCCCTTTATATAGGGAAATACACTAGGGGCATAATGGACTTTTCCATTATGGATAGTGGGGAATATGGGCCACGTTCCCCACTCTCCCCATTTCCAACATCTCCCACTCGTCCAAGGTAAGTCACTAAGACTAGTTCATTCAGGTAAGTCACAAAGACTTAATAAGTCACATAGACTATTAGAGAGTTTGGTCACATAGACCAAATGAGAGCATCCAATCCATACTTAGAGAAAATGGTTCGTGCGACAGCAAGCACACTGAGCGATAGTTGCTAAGAAGATTATTACACCTTAACTTAGCCGCTCTTTGAGCAATCAATGCTAATAAAGTTGTTACACTTTATTTAGCTACTCAAATAAATTAGAGACACACTCTTTATGACACTTAGCCACTTTCCTGGTGGCACATAGCCTTTATCTAGGATCCATCCAATCTTCAAATGACACACAGCCATTATCTTGAAGATATCCATGTCTTGCTATTTACCCAGATTAAATAATTTTCATTTACATCGATATGAAAATCTCTAATCCCTTATAATGACCATTATGTCATGAGCATGTTCCATATCCAATATTCACATTCATTTCCGTACATAACAAAAATGGGTCGACCTATGAATAACAACAAAAGATGTAAATATATTTAATCTTCCTTTTTAGCTAGAATCAATTCATTTTAATCAGTCGCTTTCCTAGTTATGCTCCATAGACCGAATCATCCATAGCCATAGGATACACGCTAAAGTAGCAGACACTGATTAAAACTTCAAGTAGACAGCTAAATAGTCACTAAGGCAAAAATTGAGATTAACATATAATCTCAAAGGTCTCACATAGTAGAGAAACAGGGATTCATTCTCCTACTACCTTTATTGTCGCAATAGCACATGTGGTATGAATCACATGCTACGATGTTATTCTCTTTACTAAAAAAGAGTGCATGTTTGTCTCAAATTTAACATCATACAGATTTCGATCTAGACATACCTAACGTCTAATCCGAATTCAACATATGAATTCTAATCTGACTTTCAATCAGTTTAGTAAATGGTGGGTTCATTTACTTTGATCATTATTTACACATAAATGATCTCATCTTGACACAATTATCAAGGCGACCTCAACTTATGAATCTGTCTCTAATTTCATAATTTCAGCTACGTAAGTTGTTTCATAAGTAACGGTCTTACCCCTATTTGTACTTAACAAACAGATATGATTGTCCATGTGAGTGGACCAATCTCCACCTGCCAACATGCTCACCGAGATCTTACATGAATGTAACAAATACAACATATACACTGAATAAATTATGACAAATGACACAATCATAACACAAAGTCTGATTGTTATTTCAATATTGTTACATTCTACGAAGTCCCAAAGACTTTACATGTTCTTTAAATGACTCTTTAGTCATTGGCTTAGTAAAAGGATCTGCAAGCATAACACGTGTAGGGACATACTCAAGAATGACTTTTCTTTTAGCCACAATATCCCTTACAAAATTATATTTAATTTCTATATGCTTGCCTTTGCTATGATATTTGGGATCTTTGGAAAAAGCTATTGCAGCTTGACTGATGACTCCCACTGTCTTCCACTATCCTCAATATTCTTTAGATGCTTTTGAAACCTTCTCAACCAGATCGCTTCTTGCATAGCCGCTACGCATGCCACATATTCAGCTTCCATTATCGACAAAGCTACACAAGCTTGTTTCTTGCTATTCCGTGAGATGGCGCCACCATTTAGCAAGAATGCATAGCTCGATGTGGATTTTCTATCATCCGTGTCTCCCACCTAATCTGCATCGAATAACCTTTCAGACTCATATTCGATCCTTGGAAACAGAGACAATAATTTTGAGATATCTGAATATCCTTTTCGCCTTCCAGTGTCTCGTCCTGGGTTTGACTGGAGCGACTGACCAAGCCCACAACATAGCTGATATCGGGACGTGTACACAACATAGTGTACATCAAACTACCAATAGCACTGGCATATGATTTTTTATTCATCTCAGCTATTTCCTCTGAAGTTTTAGGACGCATACTCTTGCTCAACACAGTACCTTTCATAATAGGTGTATGTTCTATGTTGCAATTAGACATGCTGAAATGATGTAACATCTTATTTATATAAGACTCTTGTGACAGACCCAAAAGTCTTTTAGGACGATCTCTTATGATCTTCACCCCTAAGATGTATTCAGCTTCTCCCATATCCGTTGTATCAAATTGTGATGACAGCCACTTCTTGACTTCATTCACATATCCTATGTCATTTCCAGCTATCAGCATATCATCAACATATAATGATAAAATGACATACTTTCCTTTTTCCTGTTTCAGGAAAACACAATGATCCTCATTGATCATTTCAAAACCATAAGATAAAACGACTTCGTTAAATCTTATGTTCCATTGTCTTGACGCTTGCTTTAGCCCATATATAGACTTTCTAAGTCTACATACTTTTTTCTCTTGGCCTTCAGCAATGAAACCTTCTGGTTGAACCATATAGATTTCTTCGTCAAGATCACCATTAAGGAAAGCAGTTTTTACATCCATTTGATGTAATTCTAAGTCATAATGTGCCACAAAGGCCAAAATAACTCTTATTGATACAAATTTCACTACGGGAGAAAATGTCTCTTCAAAGTCAATACCCTCCATTTGGGTATATCCTTTTGCTACTAAACGAGCTTTGTATCTGTTAATCGATCCATCTGCTTTCCTCTTTATTTTGAGAATCCATTTATTCCCAATAGCCCTTCGGCCTGGAGGAAGATCGATTAAGTCCCAAACATGATTTTGAAACATGGACTCCATCTCTTCAACCATTGCAGCTTTCCATTTTTCTCTAACTCTACATCCCAATGCTTCCTCAATGGATTGAGGCTCGTCGTCGTCAATTGGAAGTGTAACCAATGCCTCATTCTCAATATCAAACCTCTTCTTAGGTTTGATCTTACGAACACTTCTCCGTAAGTTGGGTTGTTGAGAAGTCAACTCATGACTCGGCATATCACTCCCACTCGGTTGACTAGACTCAGGTATCCCTTTTGACACCTCTCTTGTTGATAATATCTCATCCTCCTCAAATAGAGGAACATTTTTATCAACATCACCTCTGATTGGGAACTCTGTTTCGAGAAAAGTCGCATCTCTCGAGTCTATTTCGGAGATGGTTCCATCTAGTTGCTCACCTATGAAAACATAACCTTTGGAGGTCTCATGATATCTTATAAAGATATATTTCTTACCTCTAGGCCCCAGTTTTCCATACTTGTGAGAACTATCATGAACATAAGCAGCTGACCCCCAGGGTCTCAGATTACTCAAATCTGGTTTTCTGCCTGTCCAACGTTCATATGGGGTAGATGGAACTGACTTTGAATGCACTTTGTTAAGTATATAGGCTGCAGTTAATAATGCATCTCCCCAATAGGAAATTGGCAAATTAGCTTGCGCCATCATAGACCTAACCATTTCAAGAAGAGTCCTATTTCTTCTTTCAGCTACCCCATTTTGCTGTGGAGTTCCAGGGATTGTCAGCTGTCTAATAATCCCTCTATCATTACATATTGTCTTGAACATATCAGACAAATACTCCCCACCACGGTCAGTGCGTAAAGTCTTAACTTTACGTTCCGTTTGATTCTCAACTTCGTTCATATAACGAATGAAGCAATCTAATGCTTCGGATTTGTGAGAAATCAAATACACATGACCGAACCTAGAGAAATCATCAATAAATGTAATGAAATAGGAAGCTCCATGTCTAGCCTTCACATTCATTGGACCACAAATGTCCGAATGAATTAACTGCAATGTTGATTTAGATCTAATAGACTTACCAAATGATTTCCTAGTTGCTTTTCCAGCAAGACAATTCTCACATATAGACAATTGAATCTTAGCTCGAGTGCCCAATAGACGCTCTTTAGCTAATCGATTCATACGTTCTTGTCCTATGTGTCCTAATCTAGCATGCCAAACCTCATCAGTTATATCTGCATCACTAGTTAAAGCAATGTTTGAAAAACAACCATCAATAGCATAATTGACATCTGGTTCTACATCAAGAACCATAAAACCATTTGTTAAAAAACCATATCCGATTGACACTGAGTCAATCTTAAGTTCAACAGACCGACTGTAAAAATTAATACAATACCCTAAATCAAGAAGACACGTAACGGAAACAAGATTCCGTCGAATTTCAGGAGCATACAGGACATCATGTAGAAATAAAACTCTACCACCACGTAGGTTGAGTTTGCAAGTGCCGACTCCTTTGACTTCAACTCTTGCATTATTTCCCACATAGATCCACTTGTTGCCAGCTGGTACCCGACGGTACTCAACAAATGTAACTCGTTCCCGAGCTACATGGTTGGTTGCTCCGAATCTATAATCCACAAGAATCAGCTAACAACACTGAACTAGCAACAAAATGCTCTTGAAAAGAAGACACACTTGGATTTACCTTTTTCGGCTCATTGCACTCCCGAGCAAAGTGGCCCTTTTTGCCACAATTAAAACAAGTCAACTTGTTTTTAGGTTTCTTTCCAGTCTTCTTGACTATCTTCTTGATTGGGCCTTGTCCCACAACAGCAGCTTCCCTCTTCTTTCCCTTCCCTTTCTTGAACCATTTCTTTTTCTTGGATCCATATGATCCTGCAGAACCTACAGCCACATAGGCTTGTCCAGAAATCCTTGCGGATTCAACTCTCTCCGCCTCCAGTTCTACATGGCGTGAGACATCAGTGAAAGTCTTGATACTCTCACTGTGAGTTAAGGTCTGCTTCATGGTTTCCCAAGAATCTGGAAGTGAACGTATAACTGCTTGAACTTGTTGTTCATCAGTCAACTCATGACCAGCAGTTTTAAGCTCCCGAATAATGTTTGACATCTCCCTGAGGTGTTGAACCATTGATACATTCGGACGCTTTTTATAGCTGTCAAATTTAATTGTCAGCTGTCGAAGCTTGCTCAGACTTACTCCACTGTATTTTTCTTTAAGGGCAACCCAGACTTCATGAGCCGTAATATATGACTCATATTCAAAAGCTAGGTCGTCTACCATTGAACTAATCAATATACCCTTTGCAGTGGAGTCCTTTTTCTTCCATGCCTTATAGGCATCAAGATCTCGTCTGTGTTGTGCAGTGGGACCATCTACAGGTACTTCCATAACCTGATTTACAGCCTCTAGAACTTCTTGTTCCTCAAGTACATATTGTATCTTGAGGTGCCAGATCTTGTAGTTATCCCCATTAAGTTTCTCACCTTTGTTGAGTTCAGCTATTATGTTTTTGGTTGTCATAATCTATCATAAATAAATAAATTATTTAGTATTCAGTGTATATCATATGTATGCAATTTATGATTGACTTAATATTACTTTGAGTTGGTTTACAAAATCAAGTGACAACTATGTTTTCACTCATCATCCGTATGACCAATCAAATTAATATTAATCAATTCTATTACATACATCCCAACAAATGAACTAATCATTTATAATATCATGAATTCATTAATTAAATGAACTAATCATTTAATATATCATATTTTTTTTAATTAAATGAACTAATCATTTAATACATCATGAACTAATCATGCATCATGTCAAGCAAACAGCATAAATAAATGAACATATCATTAATATAAAATTATGCTGTAAATTGTTAACATATAACCAACTGACATGAATGAAATGGACTAACTATTGTTCATACAAAACGACAATAAAAATAACAGAACTCTAATAAACTAGATAGGCAACTACCACTCCCACTAGGACAGACACTAGTGCAGTGGCTAATATAATCCCTCTCAGCCTGGACTCATTTGGGGTAATCCCAGGCAAGACAGCTTCAAGATTTTCAATTGGATCCCACACACACTCTCCCAGATCCTCTTCAGATTCATCTGGATCTTCAGGCTCTTCTGAATGCTCTTCAGATTCTTCTGGATCCTCCTCTAGAGGATCTTCAGGATCTTCTGAATCCTCTTCAGATTCATCTGGATCCTCCTCTGGGTCTTCAGGACCCCAATAGAGATGAAGCAACTGTCTGCACATCTCTGAGTACGAGATATGTCCATCATAATCATCCCAAAGTTGGAATGCTATCTGCCTAAGGTTTTCTGGCAGTGAATAGACTAGAGCAAATCTTCTGTGTGTGTCTTCTACTGGAAATTCTTCTCGCTCGAGTTTCCAGAACAACCGATCGAGCCGACCAATAAGCCATCCGAGTCCTAGAACAGGGTCGAAATCAAGCTCCTTAATCTCCTCCCAAAGCTCATGTTGTCGTAAATCACGACTAACCATCTGAAAAATTGAAAATAAATAAGTCAGTACAAAACCGACTAACCAGTACAAAACCGGCTTATTTCAATTTATACAGGCATAGTTCCAACATAATAAATCAAGAAAAACAAATCTTCTCGATTTTAGGAGTTAAGTCGACAATTAGAACTAATCTAATTGGTCAGATCCATCGGATCGGTTGATTAGGGATCCAGATCTTAAGCTTGGTCCATAGTCCATAATTAGAATTAATCTAATTGGACAGGGATTTTTGTACCTATGTTCTGTTACTTTTTCTCTAAGTCCATTTCTACCAATTTCAGACTTATTGATCAAACTCAGGTCCGTTTGATCAAACCAATGCACATTGGTTTAAGTCTGACCAATTAGAACAAATCTAATTATTTTGATCAAATCTGACCCATCAGAACAAATCTGGTCATTTGATCATATTTGATCCAAGTCTAATTAATTAACCCAAATTAATTTCGGGTTTAGATCAAATTGGTTCAATTAAACTAACTAATGATTTAAATCTGAACTAAATCTAAATAGACCAAACTGATTCGACTAAGCTAACTAATTAGCTCGGGTCTGATTCTAATTATCTTTCAATCAAGCCCATTTAAAATTGAACCAGTTCAATTGAATAAAACTCATTGCTTTCAAGTGAATTAAAAAACATTGCATTCCACTTGAACAGTTCGAAATTAAATACATGCATCAAATTTAACTTAATGCTACAGTAGACATGTAGGCATGCATTAGCCTATTTTGACGATGCACACTTTTTTTTTTATTTTTACACAGAAGCTTAAAAAACATGCAGCAACCGTTTATTTTTTTTTATTTTTTTTTTTTTGAAAAAAAAAACATTTCCTTACACGAACGCTTCTTCTGTCGATTTCTCCGCCACTACCCTCGTCTTCATGCCGTGCACCTTGCGCACGCCGCACACGCTGCCTTCTCCAATCACGCTGCCCACTCCGCAACTGCGACAAACACAGTTGCCGGCCATGCCAGCCTTCTGCCGGTAGCAGCCGGTCCTTTCCGGTAGCATAAATCAGCCATCTTTAGGCCCGACGAGATCGCCGATAGTGATTCTGCCTGTCCTAGCCACCAACACATAGCCGGCCAGCCAGGACGCCAACAACAGTCACGGACTGCCATCGCTGGTAAATCCAGCGGTAGCGATTTTACAAATTGGGCACAACGTGTATGCTACGACACATTAGTCGTGCAAAACAACGACGGGATTTGGCAAAACAAGGAAACATTCGTACGGCAAATTCATAATTCGTCTATAAATATTTAGAAATAACTACGCGCTCTGATACCAATGTAGAAAATATATTCTAAATGCATGATAGACGAATTAATTAAATGCGGTAAAAACTTACAGCGATCTCCCGCAGATCTGCAATCGGCAATGACAAAACTTGCTATCGGAAGAGCGATCACAGGATCGGAAAGCCCTCCGCAATTCCACAAACCAAATCCCGCCGCCTTGGATGTTCTCCTCTTACTCTCGTCACACGATTGCGATTTCACATACCCCCTGAGCCTTGGACGGACCCCCTTTATATAGGGAAATACACTAGGGGCATAATGGACTTTTCCATTATGGATAGTGGGGAATATGGGCCACGTTCCCCACTCTCCCCATTTCCAACAGGATGAGACTGTTCCTGCCTGTGTTGCCTTGTGCACTGGCCGAACGGACAGGCCGCTCGACCTTTGAAACCTTTTTATCTTGAGCATCGGAAACCCGACCCCTAATCGGGTTGTTTGTCATTCGGTTCGGGGGATTCATGGCCGGTCGGCACGCGGTGCCCGGTCGGTGGGCCTACTTCGTCCGGTCGACCAGTCTCTGGGTTGAATCTCTCGACCTTTGACCTTCACGTGCCATTGACCCTCCGCCAACGAGGATCCCCCGTACTTATCACCGGATCAATGGCCTTTGTAAGGAGGGAACTAGCCTGGGCTATAGAGAAGAGGACATACTAGCTAATTAGAAAATTTATAATGGACTTTGGGTATTTGGGCTAGGCTAGCCCCCCTCACGTCTCACCTTTGGAATGCAATAATAGATACAGTATACACAAATTCTTAACAATTAAGAACATTTCTTCCCTATCCAGAATACATAATTTATGATAAAAAAAGTTACTTTATTAAATTTGGATATCCACTTTTTACTACAATATATATCAGTTTCTTTATTTTTTTCTATCTGGTATAATATTTAGGAAATGGAATCTATTCTCTAAATTTAGATAAATACTATTTATATATGAAAAATTTAAAGAATGGATATGATAGTTGATGTAAAAATTATTTAATTATTTTATTCAAAATTTAAGATAAAATTTTTAAATAGAATAACTGTTGTAAATGCTCTAAATCTACTTCATAATTTATTAAGCAAATTACTCCTCAAGAAAATCAATATATTTTCTTCTTTATATACACATTTACAGAAACCTTTACCACATTTCAAGGTACAGTTGCAAATTTTGACTTAAACAAAATTTTATAATGAGCAAAGACATAAAATAATGAAAAATATGTGATAATTTCTTAACTATCAAGTCTTAGTTTTAATAAATTAATAGATAATTTTTTTAATAAATAATTATTTAAGAACATTGCATTTATAAGTCGTTTGTTATTAGTATTTTCTAATTTATCTTAATGATAGTTAAAATTTTTTTATGGAACTGAGCTAGTCACTCACATAGTTGATATAAACATTTCTTGATTTATTTTAATTGTCAATAGAGAGTTTTTATAGGGCTAAACCAGTCATTTATAAGATTAGTCAACATAAATAGAATAATACCAACTAAAAAAACTGAAAACAACCAATACAAATAAAAATACTATCATTGATATGAAGAATATTAAAATAATAAGTATTAGGCTCGAATTATGGGAAGCACAGCGCTATAAAAAGACTGCTTAGAGAGTGTAATGAAGAAGAATTTAAAACTTGTTGATGTTGTCGTCGAGTAGCATTGAGCCTCTATATATGTTTATTGACCAGTGTAACCTGGACGACCAACTTATAATTTAGTCCACCAAATTATGAAATTCAGAGACTTTATCATTCTAGTCTATCAACAAATCTGGTCAATCACTTTTCTATCTCGGTCGATTAAATTTAAGTTTCCATGCGGTGACAAATTAGATTTTTAAATTTACTCTCTACAAATAACTATATTGTAATATCATCCATTGATTGATCAAATGGTCGACCAATCTTATCATTTTGGTCGACTAATCTAGGCTGCTTTATTAGTTGCTCACTTTTCTAGTAGTCATCTAATCTTGCATTGGTTGACCAACTTTGGATTTTTATGACAACTTAATGTCTTTCTATCAAATCATTTTAATTTTATTAAAATTATCAACTTTTTAAAGGACATGTAGTAAATCAATCATTAATTAAAAAAATTATTAATTAATTAATTAAAATTGAAATCCTATTGCTTAGCGTCGTACTTAGTGGCAAAAGGTAATTACGTTCATCCTTAACGCTCCTGCTAATATGTCACAGGACCAAGATAGAAGAGGTAAATAACGGATGACTACTAACCGACCGGCGTATAAGGAAAATATTTATTTTGATTATATCAAAATTTAAATATCAAATCATGTACTAACCATTTGACCATCCTGAAAAGATTCACTTAGCGTCGTACTTGATCTTAGAATTGTTAGTATTTTTATTACATTCCATCATTTGAAACAAACACAATGAGATAGATAAAAATAATAATACATAATTATATTGTATTAAATTCTATGCACTATCAGTTGTACCTTCCTACAAAAGTCCCTTTCACAAATTTAGTGCCTATCACCCCCAACCACTTACTTTCCAATTATGTTGATAAAAATGCCATATGGACCATATGTTGGGCCTTCAAATAAGCCAAAACTCTTCTTCTACTATGCTCCTGTTCAATGATGCGATAATGGTTATTTCTAACATCTTTGCTACATGTTGCTAGGGTTGTAAACGAGTCCAGACAAATCAAATTTCATGGTATTTAAAAGAAGGTAACTGAGTCCAGATAAGTCAAATCTAAAATGAATCATGCTGTTAAAACAGTTGTTTCAACTTGATTTAGATTTTTTTTTATAAGTTTAAACTTACTTTAAACTTGGCTTAAGCTTATGGTTTGCTTATATATTATCGAACTCTTAATTGAAACTTATTTGATTGTTTAAAATTTTTATATTTTTAAACTTATTTATTTCGTTATTGAATTCGGTAATATACATTTATTTGTTCATTTTAATATTTTTTTTAAAATTTATTTATCATATTGATAAATGTTTATTCATTAACATGATTTATAAATTTTGTCCATGAACATTATTCATGAACAATTCAAGATCTCTGTTCAACGAAGCTTATTTATTTAGTTTAATGAGTTGTTCAAACTTGCTTATTTAATTATGTATATACAATGAATATAAATAAATTCTTATCAAGTTGAATATTAAATTTATTCATAAATATTTAATTCATTTATAATCCTATCCATTACTCCCATTTTGGTCTATCCTAAGTCTAACAGAGTGCCATGAAGAGTTCTGTCACTAGAAATTCTAGATCATGCTCTCACTCCATTGTTCATTCTAAATCTCCTTGATGCGTTGATGTTTTCCTTTTATCACAGCCCTGGTATAAAAATACTTTGAAAGGGAATTTTAGTGCAAATTATGGGTTTAAATCGTAAAAATAACTTCTAGTAAAATATAAGATAAAATTATATATAATATGATACGGTGCATAATAGTAGGGTCCGGTCGTTAGAAGTCAAGGGGGCGTGACAGTCAGAAGTCAAGGAGATGTGATAGTCAGAAATCAAGGAGACGTGACAGTCTGAAGTCAAGGAGATGTGGCAGTCAGAAGTCAAGGGACGTGACAATTAACATACGGAGTAGGACCACCTGGGTCATCCAGTGTATAAAGGCAGGGCGGGGTCTATCAGTCAGGAAACCAGGTCTGCGGCATGACGCGTGATCAAGGCGAAGCCTGACCTGTCTTCACCGGTCGGGTTTCCTTAAGCTAGCCCGTGTAAACAGACTTTTCATTCTTGGTCGGGTTTGAATCATAAAAGCAGGAAGAAAGGGACTCCGATCGCACCCCTCCATCCATCCAGTCTGTTCATCACTTAGCGGACTGACCCGAGTTGCCTCGATCACTCGGACAGGATAGAAGGCGCTACGCGACAACAAGTCAGGGAATAGTAACCACCTGTCAAATAATAGCTACTGCATGTCAGGGAATATTCCAACGGTTGGGGTCATATGCAAATAAAACATTCCTCCAGGCTATAGGAGAAGGCCACATGTCCTCTACCACCCGACAAAGTCCTAACACCCGACACCCTCTGACAGGGGTCAGTCTTTAGAAGATATGCACTGTTATATAAAAAGGGATGTCCTCTCCCTTGCGCAGGTACACTCACTCGCACACTTGTCTCATACTTTTTTTTTCTTCCTTTGTACGCTATTCTTCTGGGAAAAAGTATCTGACTTAAGCATCGGAGGGCTTGCTCCGGGGACTTTTTCCCTGGTTCTTGGCCTTTAACGTTCCGTGTGCTTGTTTGAGTGTGCGCAGAGTTCTAGTATCGCCGGCTCAGGCCTAACAGTCCTTAAGGGCCACGTGGGGGTCTATTCTCTAAAGCTCGTACGACCGTAACATCACAATCTCCTCTCCGTCAACGTCTGCGACACTTCATCCAGCCTTCATCCGACTTAGATTCCGAATAGGATCATAATAGATCCAGCATAATCTGATCGTTCCTCAAGCCCCCGCATTGATGGGAGAGTCCTCTTGGAAACTCTTCCTCTGTTTGGATCTTGTCTGATTGTTCCGTTAGCCTATCATGGAGTTCAACCTGGTGGGAATTTTCCTATCTCATTAGTGCTTGCTGAACACCTTTTAGCTTTGCCATTAATCTTCTCTTCCTATGAAATGGAAGACACTGTTGAAGGCATCGCCATTCCAGCATTTGAACTTGTTCCTCATACTAAGGATTGGTATCCAGCTTATCCTGACAATTCCGAGTTTCCTTGGTAGTTTCTTCAAAAATTCTATGCGACATCTAGGCTATCAGATATCTAAATGGTTTATCGATCGGTCTAGCTTCCCATCTTGATGAGGTTCTTAACCAAACAAGGTGGCGATTAGAGAGTATGTTCAGCAATACTCTGGCTGAGCATTATCATAAGATATACCAACATAAAGAGAAAAGGAAGGAACTTAATCTAGATTTAGGCATATAATGATCTCCCTATTTTTTAATAGGTAAATGAATACGTATACGAGATAAAAAAAAAAAAGCACCTTGTTTTGCCCCCACATTTGTAGATGAGTTGGTACTTGGACGTTACTTACCACCAGAATCAAAAAAGCAATTTACATACCTAAGTGGACATACACAAACTAGATTCAATCCGTGAATCTCGTTTTGTTTTAGTGGGGTAGGGTTATGGTGATTAGGCCTCTTAGGTTAGGCCCTCTCATATGTCTCCCTATAATTTTTTTTTTTTTTTTGGAAAGATTTGTGGGCTTCTTCCATGGAAGTGTTGACTTCCTCTCCGCTCACTTTTGGATGAGCATTCAAGGCCGCAACGATAAAATTATTATCATGTGATCTTAAGATCACATATTCTAATCGTGAAAATAACTCCTTACAAAAATACAAGGTAAAATTGTTGGTCCAATCCTTCCCTGAAATCTTTTATTGAGAGAAACTTTGTGAACCGGATTGTTCTTTATTCAAGGTCTAAAAATAGCCCTAGATATAATAAACTCGTGAAAGTGCTTTCCAGCCTAATTGTGGCTTTGTTGTGCTTTGTCACCCGATTCAAGAACAAATGCTCATTCTTCAGAGTTTAAAAAAGTCTATTGACGAAGCTTGGAAGAATATCACCAAGATGGTAGATCAGATGAAGTTCAGAAGAATTTCATCAAGATGAAAGATCTTTAGTTGCCTGTACCTTCTAGCAAACATGCCCAAAGACTCCATTTACCACGGCCCTCCTGAATGTTTCCGAGTAGGAATTAGGAACCGTTGGAAGTTCGAAGAGCATGAGATTACCCCAAACATCTTCTCAGAATTGTTCTGAATAAGCTAGGGATATCTAGCAATCAATTTGGGTACGCAAACACCCTCAGCCATAACGACAGATTTAATAGGCTCAGAATGTGTGTGCCAATTAAGCCATCATTTGTATAACACTCAACCTTCTTAATTTTTCCCTCCAATCAGTTTTGCTACACAAATCAGTTTTGCGACGCAAACTTGTGCAAAGTGCGATTGAAGAAATACTCAGAGTATTCAAGGAACAAAATTTAGAATCAGTCTTATACCTAGTACACACATTTTACTGCAGGAGCAAAATTTACATGCCCATACTGTAGTCTATATACAAAATTTTAACCAGAGATATAATTGGAGAATGGAAATCACAGAAAATCAACCATGGAGTGTAAAGCACATCATATTACTAGAGAGATTCTGGATTTAGGAAGTTGAAGCATTCCAACTGCATCATCTCTCCACCCGTAACAGGATCGAATTGGCACCGAAAGAAACTGCAAGAGCAATTCAAAGAAGCATGTCACTAGTAAAAAATTTATTTAACTCGCTAATTCGTCCAAGTTGAGCTATGTGGAATGTGGAAGTATAGTCTGAATTCAGACCATATTGGATGTTCAAATAAAACAATTATAGTGAGTGTAGGCATATATAATATGTACACAGAAAAGACATAAATGTAAAGCTTGGAGAAAAGTGTACCTCCCGTCTATACCAAGAATAACAACAGTATTCTTTTGGTGGCCAAATGCTGTTACATATTGTGAATTTTCTTGCAAACGGAACTGGGCCACCGACCATTCAGAGTGGAAATATTTTGGCAATACTCCTACAATAAAGGAACAGGTTAGGATAATGGGAATATCTCTCTAATTTATGCTAGAAGTCAATAGTGATGGAACAATTGTTAAACATGGATGCACCTATCCATACACAAAATCTACGTATCATTTATATGGAACAGGTGCTTATTTCTTTGGCAATCGAGCACCTATCCATATACAACTAAGCATTCTCAATAACAAAAGATAACTAAATAAGTGTAATGTTTCCTAAGTGTCATACTCTTTTCGGCATTGCTTCAGGACATATATTTCTAACTTAATATTTTTTCATATGAGCATTAAATTGTAATATTTGTAATGATTTGTAGACCATTTGAGCTAAGCACCATTAGCCTTCAATATTTAGTCTCACTACATCTTCCTGTTTCAATAATTCTAAACTAACCTGATCCTGATCATCTTCTCTGCCCTAAATATTTGTATCCACTTTTTTTCCTATTGTATATATATATTTATATGTCATGCTAGGGAAAGCTTTGATTTCTATCTCATGTCAATTTCCCATAAAAATAAAAACACAATTGAATGGGAGACTTTCTTCAAACAATGAATTGAGGTAATTATTCAATCAAATGATACTAAGTACAATTTTCATCTCTTCTCGACAAAGAATGGGGTATTTGTTTGCAATGAACTCAATTTCATGTGTATAGTCCCTCCAAAATTTCTTAATTAGTTGGAAGCAGAATAAGCATGAATCAAATTTTTTGAGGAATGTATAGAGAGAATTTAATAATTTGATTTGGTTAGACAATGCAAACATGTGATGTAAACCAGTGGACTTATTAGCACAAAGGCTTTTTAAGCATGATTACATACCAGTACGACTCAAGATTTCATACCTTGATTAACATATGCCCATGTTTGTCATATTAAGCATGATTTTTAAACTAATGAGCCTGATTAATGGCAACTTTTGCAATCTCAGTTCATAAGTAATATATTAGAAGTAATGTGTCAATGAAGGATAATAATTAATTATCAACTAACCCTCAACATAAAAGAACACTATATATTCTCCTAAAGAAAAACACCAAGGGGGCCTAGGTACACATTAAAATGCATCCACAACAACCAAAAAAAATGGAATGTAATGTCAGGTAGAATAAATATTTTGGTTTTGTTGGATTATAAATGGATTTTGTGAATGAAATATTATACTTAAGACATATGCACCAAATCAGGGAATTGTTTATCTATAGGTAGGAGTAGGACACCTTATTTTGGATGTTCCTAGAGGAGAAGATCCAAATGGAAAGGAAATATATTTCCATTGGAATACAGTTCAAATTAGTTTATCCAAACATCAATGTAGATCAGATCAAGAATTTTAATTTTCTTTTTGATCACATTCCACCATACTGAATATATCATAGTAACCAGTATATCTAAAGTTTATCTACTCTATTGAGTATTTTTCTTTACAAAATTTACCAGTATCTCTAACAATATCCCTTGTCCATGACTCCATCTTTGATAACACAGCAAGGTAAAAGATAATCTTACTCACTGATCAAACACTATAGTTCACACAATTGTTCTTAGTTAAATAATCCTGCTCTGCAGAAAGGATATACAAAAGCCCAATTATTTATGCTTGTAGATAATATCACATTATTTTCACTTTCATTTTTCATGCAAATATTTTTGAAATTACAGATCAGAACTACCACGCCAAAACTAAAGAAAACACCTATTGCATTATTGAAAATGGAGATCACTTCCAAATTATAGGAGCCACCAACCATTAGATATAATATGGCAATAAATGGTTAAATATTTATGGAATAACAACTACATGCAACTCTGCAAGTTAATGAAGCTAACCTTTGATGAAAGAAAGATGTGAATTTGAAATTGAAGCATTTGGAACTGGTGCGGGGCGAGGTTTATCATTTACTGTCAATCCTAAATTAATCTTGAGACTGAAAACATGAACAGTTCCCTTGTCGCTAGAGACTGCTAGCCAGTGCATATCAGAAGAGAAAGCCAAACTATATATCTCTGCTCTATCAGCACCTCTTCTTACCTAATTGAAGAAGGAAAAAGGGCATCAAGTGGAGAACGAAGTTCTAGAAAAATTATGAAGGAACAAGGAAAGCTATCCAAATTGCAACAATTTGCATTCCACTAGAAGAAGAGTTTTATCTGTTATGAAAATACCAGTCATCCACTCCTGCAAACAATCTCTAGTAGCAGAAACTTAAACTGCCCAGGATTCCTAACATAGCAACAACCAAATTGCAGCAGCCCTTAATCAAACATATTCTTGCCATCAATCCATTAAACAAAGAAAATTAAAGAAGAACAATCACAACAGTCATACACCAACTCTCTGACTAATGACATCCCATGTGCCATTCTCCAAAATCAGCATAGTAGTTCATATTTAGTGTTGTTAATAAGGATTAAAATGTTGTGTTGACTTGTGGCATGACCAAAATATACTATGATGATAAACTGCCAAAACTCAATAGTAACTATCATCTTTAATCCTGTTTTACTATGTTGTATCTATCATTACGACACACAGCATACTTTTTCACACTATGCTTTGACACACATCACGATAATACAATATAGTATTACATTATAATTTTTGTAATATTAGATAATATTATTCATTAATATCTTTATAGTTTGTAATTATTGTATGTTATTTTAAAAAATAATGCCACCTATAATACTATATTTAAATATAATTTTTTTTTATTATTTAAAAATTATATTATATAATATTTATAACTGTATTTGTTCTTAAGGTGACATTGATCTTTTTTCTTTTTGATCTTTTAATAAAAATATAATAATATATCATACAATAAATGTATGATAATATCATAAAATACTTCTTATTAAGTATGCAATGTTGTATACCATATATTATTAATTTAAAGATATATAAAATATATTAGCATTTCATCATATCATTAAATATAATAGCATTTGAAATTTTTTATATTACATTATATTATATCCTATTTATGTTATATTTCTTAAATTGTATTATATCACATCATTAATAATCAACCAAATAAGTTTTTCATTGTTTTTCTCGCCATAGATACCAGTTCAATTTTAGTACCAAACAAGTTTTCATAATTTTAAATTCTTGAAAAGAGATTCATTTTCACTCTTCAAATTCTCCACTTAAATAGAATGAAAAAGTGAAAAAATTCCATGAACAAAACATCCCCTAAATAGCACATTTGTAAACCATTGGTTCATGGCCTGCCAATACTTGAATTTTGACTGTAGGATCTTCCAATCCTCAAACAACTCAAATAGACCTATAGTTCAAATTCCAACTAGGCAAAGGATCAGGTCAAGATCTTATTAGCCTACAACTTGATCCTACAGAAACATAATTATTCTTAGATAGCATTTCCATCATAGTAACCTTAATGTGTGGCTACTTCCAGTCTTACCTTATTTATCTTTTGAATTAGTGGAAACTAAAAGTAAAAAAATGATATCACTTATTTATGCTTATTAGATGAATAAACTTCGTTTCCTTTCGACAACCAAAATTTGGCAGATATAAAATGGATGTAGTTTAAACTATTTCCTTTATTTTCTTCCTTCCAAGTAAACAAGAAGAAATGATAATTTCTTTTCTTTTTTTTGTTCCTGCCTACTTTTTTCTAAATAAACGCAACATAAACAAAATGCACCTATATTCCAACAGATATTTTACATATTGATATAGAAATATATCATCATTAATATTGTACCATCTAAGATGACTTTCAATTGTTGAAAGTTTGTTTGCCTTTTGCCATTGTCATTCATCTTTGTTTGTCTTTGCTATAAAAAAGTATTGAAACAATATCAACTATATTGCCTGGTTCATATATTTACAATATGATCAATTCTAATTATGCATCAATTACTATAATGTTAATTTTGAAATGTACACAAAAGTACTTGCAAATAAACTTGGGAGAACAAAAAATTCAAAGTAACGCTCCCTTTTACAAATTCATCAAAGGAGTGCCCCTTTTTAATTTATCGTCAAAGGAGTGCCCTAGGATGACCCATCTGATGTGGTTTTTGCCAAATTCACCTTTCTAAATGCATTGCACCTTCACATATCCACTTAAAATAACCAGATCGTCATCCAACTGGATGAACAGTCTAACACCCATCTAAGCAAACTCAAATTTGTTGTATAAGTTGTAAATTAAAAAACAAAAAAGTATAAATTGTTTATCTGAATAATAGAGAACAGATTAATATAAATTTTTAAAAACCATCATACGAATTATAAATTACAATTATTAAAAATATAATTTAAAAAATAAAAAATATATATAAAATAGTGATGTAATAACTCTGGTTGAAATTGTTACAGTCATTTTAGGCTCAATTTTAAAACTAAATATATAGATGCACTCTAGTGGATCATTAGAGTTCTTTTATGTTTCTATTTGTGACAACACAACTCAAAAAAAGTCATATATTAGTTTTGGCCAAAGTGATTTATATAGAAGACCATCTGAATTCATCAATGCTTTCAGAGTGAACAAACAACATAAAAATGACCCTATAGCACTTTTAGTCCAAAATTATTATATGCTATTTTCTGCTTAAATTTTAAATTTGAATATATAGATTCACGTGGTAATTTGGTTCAAAACTTCAGACCAAAACCTCCAAACAATAATTTTCTATTTAAAATTTGAACCTGAATCTATAGATGCACTCTAAATAGCCATTAGAGTCCACCATGCTTTCAAAGTAACTAAACAACTAAAAAATGATATGTAGCAATTTTTATCTAAACCTGATAAAATTTTAAATCTGAATATATAGATGCAATTTAAAAGGTTATTATAGTCCATTTATGACTTGAAATTAACCAAATAATTTTAAAATTACCATATACTACTTTTGGTCAAACTGTGACACAATCATTTCTTAATCAAATTGTGAATCTGAATATATAAATGCACTATAGCAGGGCATTAAAGTTCAACTATGCTTTTAAAGTACCCAATGACTTAAAAATAAACAAGTAGTAATTTTAACCATCTAAATCACAGTTCTGACTAAAATTATTCACCAAATTTGTTACATAAACAAAACTGCTTCTTAAGTTTAAGAGTTTTGTCCGGGAAATACTATTGTATCTGTGCATTAGTTTTGGACATCTAGGATTTTTAACGAGTCAAACCTACTAGCTCTGTGTCTAAGTACATCTGTGTAATCATTTTGACTAGTTAAAAGTGTTACACAGATGGTTATCCCTGCTATATGATCATTTTTGAGTCGTTTGTTTACTTTGAAAGCATAGATGAACTCTAATGGCCGCTTAAAAGGCATATCTATCTATGATTCAAATTTTAAATTGAAATAAACATGTACGTTTTGGTCAAATCTCCTGCATGGTGATTAAGTCATTTAATCACTTTGACCACATAAATGGACTTCAATGACCTCCAAGAGTACATTTACATATTGAATTTCAAAATTTGAACAGAACATGACCATGTAGTTTTGGCATTGCTACTTTCTATAATTTTTAAATTTATTTTTAAAAAAACCTACTTTTAAATATTTTTGTCAATTAATAATTCATATAATAGTTTTTTTAAAAATCATATATATATATATATATATTATTTTTATTTTTTAATTTACAACTCATGTATCTATTTTGAACAAACCTCTACTGCCACATGAGTTGGTTTAGGCCACATGTCACAGCGATTAAATGGCCAATGTAGTTTTTTAAGAGGCATTAAAGGTGCATCGGATCTGGTATAGCATCTTAAGGCACATTTTGATGATAAACTAAAAAGGAGTGCCCCCTTGATATTTTATAAAAAGGCACTATTTTGATCTTTGCCCAATAAAGTTATATGATATATCATAAGTATAATATATGAATTTAAAAAAATTGTATTTTTATAAGTAAAAAAAATCACAATCCTATGCTTAGATCATCAAATTTAGGATCTTGATTTTGATAACCTCCGTCAGTGTAAAAAAAAAATCTTTATTCACAAGATATTAGTTTATAGATATTTAGAATCCTAACCATAAAAAACAATATTTTTTTCTTCAATGGATTACACGTTGCTACAGCATTAGTTTTTTACATATAGAAAAAAAACTTTTCTTGTATAACTATGCTACATGAGATTGGATGAACAATTTCATATTGGTTGCACAAGAGTACAATGAGTGACATAGTTTATCATGTTCAAGAAGACCAATGAAGAATAGAAGCTCATTGTGAATCATTTAATTGGAGCAAACTGACTTGACATGTGCAAACTTCAAAGGCCATTCTAGGTAGATAATTTGATTCAACCTTAACCATGTGAATCAACAAGAATAAAATATGAATGATGAGATGACACTTCAATTTTCACTGATTTAATGTACAAGTGATATGCCAAAATTGAGAATCAATCATATGCCTCAGTTATAGTCGTTTTGTTTGATACAAAAAGCTTAACCAATATACACAATTTGATGGCATAATTCTTAGAATAAGATACCTCCTACTCGGAGCAATCAAACAATGTATAGAATTTAGTATTAAGATGGTTTCATATATTCCAATAATGTGAAATATAAATAAAGTGATGACACTTTAATCTTTACTGATTTAAGTGATATGCCACAATTAAGAACCCATGAAGTGCCACAGTTATGGGTTTTTGTTTGATACAAAAAATTCACCAATAGACACGCAATTAGTTGTCATAATTCTTCAAATATGAAACGAGACATCTCCTTATATTCCCACTTGGAGCAATCTCGAAAATAATGTATTTGGTTTTAAAGGATTTATGGTCTTTTTTCTTTTGAACTAAAGGAACAGGTCCATCAAATTGAGTATAAATTTTAGAATTCAACAAACATCGTCATTACAATAGTTTCATATATTCCAATTGTGCTTGGCCAAAAAAAAAAAATTATACAAAATCTTTAGTTTCATCACAATCATTCAGATAAAGGGTCAACAGTTTTCATTCAAAAAATTACTAAATTGATGTAAATGATTGTTACTAAATGTAGACACAGAAACTGATAGAATTCTATAGGACAAAAAAAGAAGAAGTTAATAAAATGAAAGGTCTTACTTCTTGAAGAAGCTCCCCATCCACTGAGCTAAATATCCTAATAAGAGTGCCCTTGGAACTTGCAGTTGCAATCAATCGCCCATCCTGTGACAGTGCCAAACAAGCAATCCTTGAATCGTGTGCCATAATGAACTTAGTCTGCCTCGCCCCATATTGTTCAATCCTGACCTGCCCCTTCTGACCACCAGGACAGACCAGCACCAGCGATCCCTGATGCTGTGAAACGGTGCATAGACCCTTGGGATTTGGCACTGTCTCAATCTGATGCACCAACTTAAGGTCAGTAAAATTGTAGACGAATATGTTTTGGTCGAGCACGACGACGATCCTGTCCCTCCGTAGCCGGACAGAGAGGACCTCCGACCGAAAGGAGAGCTCCCCAATGCACTGGCTCTGGTGATCATCCCAGATCATCACCTTATTGGGCGGGAAGCACGGATTCGGCCCGCCGCCAACGAGAGCCAGAATGTTGCATCGGAACAGCATCTCAACTACGCCGATACCCCCTCCATCAAAATCTCGGCGGAATATCTCACGAAACGGATCGCAGTTGTAGATTCGGAATCCCCTATTGGTGCCGGCGGTAAAGCAGCCGTGGTCCTGGTTGAAAGATAGGTGTAGAAGCGACAGCGGCACTGCGTCGTCGTCGTCGTCGTATGTAACTACCCTAGGCGGGGAGGAGGGCGGGACAGCGAGGACCGGAGGCGGCGAAGGAAGCGAAGTGGCTGGGGCAGCGGAGTCGAGGATCGAACGCAAGGCAGCAGGGGAGGGCAAACCCTCGTAGGATTCAGACTCCTGCAGGGAATTGGCGATTTCGACATGCTCTTCTCCGGGATCGATCGATTGGGGTGGCGACGGGTGAGGATCCACGATAGGAGGTGAGGCAAGCAGAGACGAAGAATCAGCAGCGCGGTCGGAACTCGACCGTAGCAGAGGACGGGATACAGAAGAGGGGGACGGGGAGGGGGAGGAAGGAGAAGAGAGAGGCGGATTGGAGAATGCAGCCATGGACGGGGGAAGACTAGAAGAGGGAGAATTTTACGGGATTGGAACTTTGGAAGGTAAAAGGGATCTCGCGGTATTTTGGACCTCCCTCCCTAGTCCACTTGTTTCGCGAGATCGTCGGGCTGGCGGGGACGAGTAGTTTGTTGGCTGTGGGCATAGTAAGCGTACAGTAGGGTGTTTATAGTGGAGAGGTTCGTGTTCGCGCCGCTATATGTGCATTTACCAAACGTGCTATTGATGAATCTTTTTTCATCGACGAAGGGTCATCGTGTGGGGCTGTGGCGGTTATGTTAGTGTAATTTTTTGAATTAAAATTGATTAGCTTAATTAAGTTAAGATTAATTTAAACTTGAATTTTGATATTTGAATAATATATACATGTGAATGGAAAGTCAAGTGAATAAAGGTTGACCGAAGATTTAACTCACAAAGTCTGAACTGGAAATTAAACAAATGAGAAATCCTAACTGAAAGTTAGATAATTAAATAGAAGTCCTAGTGGGACTAGATAAATCTAGTTGGCAAGTAGGTTAAACCCTAGATGAGTTAGCTGGTAGTTGACCATGCATAGGTGAAATCCTAATGAGACTAGACAAACCTAGTTGGGAAGGTTAAGTGTAAAGCGGGTTAACTGGGAACTAAACACTTGGAATGAGAGAAGTTATAATTGAGAACTAGGTAAGGAAAAATCTAAGTTGGCCAAGTGTTGATCAGACACTTGATAAAGAAGTAATAGCAGATCAAAGTTGATTGTATGCTAAGCAACAGAAAGTCCCAATAAATCATGGAAGACTTCGGGTTGGGCAAAGGAACCCTAAATCCAAGTTTAGGGAATTAGGGCAGGGCAATCGATTGGTCCAAAGTCAATCAATTAAGTAATCGATTGAGAGATATTCTTGTGAAATAGAAGGGCTCTAGATCGATTAGGTAATCGATCTAGCTTGAAGCCAATCGATTGGGTAATCGATTAAGAAGTTCCTTCTTCATGAATAGAAGCACTCTTGATTGATCAGTTGATCGATTAAGAAGTTGCTTAATCAATTACGATTATGGCATAATCAATTGGGAGATTTCGCAAATGAAGAGTAGACTTCTAAATCAATTAGTCAATCAATTAAAATGTGCTGAATTGATTGGTATGCCTCACTAATCGAGATGAGATTTGAAAAAGAACCATTCTACAGGTGTTCAAATGGTCGGCTGACGTGACAATCGATTAGGCAAAAGCTGAATCGATTGGCAGTGTCGAGAGAACCCTAGAAAAGAGTTTTTGCAAAGTTTTGAAGGCACATCTCGAAATCACTGTTCGAGCCGGTTCTTATGGGTTTGGAAGAGAAATGTTGTTGTATTTTCCAAACATCAAGAGATTATTCCAAGCAAGAAAAGAGAAGTAAAGAAAGGTTCATTATTGTACGTTTTCAATTTTTTAAGTAACCTAGGTTTCATTTCTTGATGTATTTTTTGTATTCGAGTTTGTACGAGGTTTCTCCATCTCCAAGAAGGAGATTTCATAATGCATCTGTGAGTGAGAAGAGTGAATCCTTAGATTAGTCACCCTAAGGAGGTGGAGACCAAGTAAAATCTAACGAGTTAGCATTATTTCAAGTTTTTGCCGTAATAAATCATCAACGAATTGAAAGAAGTTATTCACCTCCCTCCCCAAGTGTCCTAATAGGTTCCACATTTTGTTTCATGAGATTGTTCGAGTGCATGCCCTTGGAAAAAAATCCCTCCCACCCTTAATCACTTAACGGTTGGCGATAAGCTGACCTCGTGATTTACTTCCATTCACATAACCTGAGACGGGTTGTGAGGGACGCTTAGGGTGAATGTAATAACCTTTTGCTACAATTATTTCATGAGATTGTTCGAGGGAAAAAAAAAAATCCTCTCACCCTCTAGCTATTTGACGGTCGACTATAAGCTGACCCTATGATTTATCTCCCTTTATATAACCTGGAGATGAGCTGTGAGGGACATTTGAGGTGAGCGTAATCACCTTTTGTTACAATTGTTTCGTGAGATTGTGTTACCATCCTTCACATAACGAGGGTTATTTGAGAATATTTGAGATGAGTGTGATCATCTTTTACTACAATTATTTCATGAGATTATGGTATCTATGGAATGTTCAATTGGCTAGAGGGAGATAGATTTATTAAAATGGAGCAAGGATCAATTCTTGATGGTCGGTGATGCGACGATAGGGGAGCCCACCTGTCACGGGTCAATTGACACGGTGTCGGTCAAAATCAAGATGGTCAACATTGAGGCTTACGGAAAGATCCTCGTCCAAAGGTGGCTATCTGGTTAGCCCGATTGGCAAATGAGTGACCGAGTGGATCACCTAGCCAGTCAGACGAATGGACATCATGGGTCGATCGGACGAATGGACAAATCTATAGCCGGTTATTTCAGTCGGTAGGAAAATGAGCGGCTCAGACTTCCTGTCCGGTAGGAAAACGAGCCGCTCGGACTGCCCGTCCGGTGCAAAAATGGCACTACACAGGAGGAGACAAGAAAACAAAAAAGAATACTCCATCTACCATCATTAAAGATGAAGAAGTCAAGACTAAGAAGAACACTCCATTTATCATTAATACACAGAAGTTAAGACAAAGAAGCCTTCCTCTGACAATTAATATCATGACATAAGGGAAGATGAACGATCACAAAGAAAGGTATAAAAAGGTACGCCAGGTATGAGGAAAGGCAAGATTGATCTATTTCTCAAATACTCATTCTCTCTTGCTGATTCTAACTTGAGCGTCGGAGGGTCAACGCTAGAGACCCCTTCCCTGGTTTGGTTTTGTTTTATAGGATTGAGGTCTTCATCCCATCAGTAGTCACCCCATCCCCGGCTTTCCAGCTTCCTTCATTCAGACAAGATCAATTTGACGCCGTTTGTAGGAACATGGCTTGTATCCGAATAGGAAGATGGAAGACGGTGGATGACTCACAACAGTGACGCTGATGTAAGAGGATCTCAATGCACTAATACAAGCTTGAGTGACAAAGATATTGGAGCAACAACAAAAGGTGTTGGCCGATCGGCCAACGCATGAGCCTGCTGCCTTTGCAGCAAGTCGGCAGGCTGAAAGAGAAAGAGAAGATCGAACGGATCAACTTTCCACTCGGAAGCCAAATAGGAGACCGATCGGCTCCTATGGGGGCGCCCGTAGTGCGCCAATCCCCTTCAACAAAGTGCTATTGTGGGCTCCCCTAGAAGAAAGAGACCGAGCGGATAGAGACCGGGGATTTTCTTCGGATGAGGTGCCCGTGCGGGATGTACGAAAGGGAAAAGCGCTAAGGGAAGACGACTCACCCGAGCGGCTCAATCAATAATTTTTGGAGGGGATCCTGAATGACCCTCTGCCGAAGCATTACACCCCTCTGACAATTGGGGAGTACAATGAAGCAATCGATTCCGACGACCATTTGGTCAAGTTTGACAACG
This sequence comes from Zingiber officinale, assembly GCF_018446385.1. NCBI lineage: Eukaryota > Viridiplantae > Streptophyta > Magnoliopsida > Zingiberales > Zingiberaceae > Zingiber > Zingiber officinale. The sequence goes on from NC_056001.1 coordinate 34,863,034, forward strand.
TGACCACCCTTCACCAGTATACAGACGGGGCATTTCCTTACCACTTTATTTGGATCAGTGCAATGATGGTTCAAACGATCGCCGAACAACTCGATCCACAGCTTCAAGAACTTCCGAGCGACATTCCTACATCACTATGCTAGTAGTCGCCGCCACCAGAAGACGAGCGTGAATATGTTCTCATTGAAGCAAAGGCCCCAAGAGGCCCTGAGAGCCTATATTTAGCGCTTCAATTAGGTGGTGATGGACATTCCAGTAGTCTCCTCAGATGTGTTGGTGAACGCCTTCACCCAAGGGCTCACTGAAGGAGAGTTCTTTCGATCGCTCATTCGGTGGACGCCGAAAGACTTTGGTCATCTCCAAAAGAAGGTCAATGAATACATTAATGTGGAAGTTTCCCAGGCATCAAGGAAGAAAGAGACGACCGCCGAGCCCACAGGAGCATCCAAGCGGCGTCAACTGAGCAGTCATCAATCACCTAAAGGGCCTCGTTCGGGAGCCACTCCACACTAGGAGACTCGCCCACATGCCGTATAGAAAGTGGCGACCGCTCATCTAAGAAGCAAGAGATGGGCACTAATTTTTGTACCTTCCATTAGTCGATGACGCACAACACCAGAGGCTGCTACGACCTGACAGCTTGCAGGTCGGTTCTGTAGGACCGTTAGATTCGATAGAGGGGGGGTGAATATCGATTCGAAAATATCGAGTATAAGCGCAGCGGAAAAGTAAAGTAGACACAGGGTTTTTTTACTTCGTTCGGAGCCTGTGACGACTCCTACTCGAAGGCCCGTACTCCTTGAGTACTTTCGTTGGGCAATTCACTAGCAATTCGGATAATTACAATTTAAGTACAAAAAGATGTTAATGAAAAGAAAAACAAAGCTGTACCGACGGACAAGGAATTTAAAAGAGCGGGAACGTGTCGTCGGAGCTTTGTGAGCGTCGTTGGAGCGCAGAGCAGCAGAGCGAGTAATTTCAGAGTTCTCAGATGTGAAAGGTTGATTCTGAAGCTCCTGCCTGGGGCTTCTTTTATATGTTGCTCTGGGCGCCTGGATTCCTTCCGGGCGCCTGGAATGTGACGTAGCTGCTCAAACCGAGATGCTCCACGTGGCGACGCGCGAGTTTGGATGAAGTTTGCCTCCCGGGCGCCCGGATCCCTTCCGAGCGCCCGGACCCTGTTTTCTCGCAGAATCCGTCCCTGCAAGACAAACGTTAGTCCGGAGGTAAATTTACCCTGCAACACAGATTGTTAGCAAAAGCAAAGTGAGTATGAATTAGCAAAAAAGGAGTATGACTTAGATTCCATCTTCCCGAGACCGGAATCTAGTCACGATCTCGACTTAGACATCCGAAATGGATCTAAGTCGGATCGACGCCTAATGTTCCCTTCCCGGGAACGCGTCCTCGCAGTCACTCCCCTCCAGTGACTTACCTTACTTACCTGCCAGACGTCCGGTCAGCCCTTCGACCCGTCTGGACTTCTCGCCAGCTATCCGGTCAGCCCATCGACCTAGCTGGACTTCTTGCCAAGCGTCCGGTCAGCCCGTCGACCCGCTTGGACTTCTCGCCAGCTATCCGGTCAGCCCGTCGACCTAGCTGGACTTCGTGCCAGACATCCGGTCAGCCCGTCGACCTGTCTGGACTTCTCCTGCACACTCGATCAAAGTGTCAGACAACAACAAAACTAACTTAACCTATTTGTCATTCATCAAAACCTGGGTTAAATCGTTAGTGCTAACCGCACCAACAATCTCCCCCTTTTTGATGGAATGACAACCTGGTTAAGTTAGTGAAAATATATGCAAGAAACAACATGCATTTATGTGGTTTTAAAGTTAGTCTGTATTTTCAAATTGGTTTAGCTAACTTAACCACCTAACCCTCCTCCTTTGGCATTCATAAAAAAAAATAAGCAAGGGTAAACAATCATAGTATAGAGTTACTGTAAAAAGTAATCAAATTTTGAAACATATCTAAGTTTGGTTCAAAATTGAAAGATAAAAGTACAATTTTTAACAGCAAGTTAAAAAAATAGTCAAGTTGACTTGGGGGAGACAAGTTTAATTTTGAAAAGTATAAGTTTAAAGTTAATCAAGTTTAACTTTTCAAACGTGTAAAATTTTTCAAATCCGATTTTTCAAATTTACTTTTCAAGTTTAAGTAACATTTACTTGTCAAAAGGTAATTTCTACTTTTCAAATTCCAATTTTCAAATTTGATTTTTTAAAACAAAGCAAAATTTTTAATTTTTCAAAAGACAAGTAAAAATTTTATTCAAAATAAGTTGTTAAGGCTAATTTGATAAAAGCTAAGTTTGGAAAGTTTCAAGCATATGTTACAAAACTGAATAAGTTTAGATTTGTAATAATTTTCAACTTTAAAATCAAGTTTAAAAATTAGGAGGGATTTTTAAACTTCCAATTTTTCAAACACTCAGTTAAATTTTAACCTTTTTGAAGACTGGTGTTCAAAAATAAGTTAGTTTTAAAATAGATATACAAAAACATACAAAATTTTAATTAATTTCTCCCCCTGAACTTGACACTTAAAATTACACAACTGTCTAACCAATTAGGTACTAACTAACTATCAGAAGATAGTAGCTTTCACTTGGTTAGTCAGATTAAGTTGATTATAAGCAGTCAGTGTTTGACTTGACTGATGAACTTAATCTGATTAATGTCTGATTTGTATTTAACGTCCAGACTTATGCTGATGCACTGAAATAAGCATCTTAAGTCCAGACAGTTGGCCTATGCATCTCACCCCTTTCTATGTTTGTCAAACACAAGCAAGGTAAACCTAAGGTGTTGGTGAGATGCTTAAACACTAGTCCTATGGGTACATGCTTTCTAAGGATTCAAAAACTAGTCTAAGGCCAAAACTATTTTTGAAAATCTAAAAATGGAAAGTTTTGAAAACAAGCAGGTTTAACTTATAATTTGAAAACAATTTTTGAAAATATTTTTGAAAAATCCTAGTCTATTAAGCACATCCCTAATTTTCGACGTAAGTTGCTAAATTCACTTTCAGGGAGTGGTTTTGTGAAAATGTCAGCTAAATTTGATTTGGACTCAATGTACTTGAGTTCAATATCACCTTTAGTAACATGTAGGACCACTTGTAGGACCGTTAGATTCGATAGAGGGGGTGAATATCGATTCGAAAATATTGAGTATTTTGGATTTTGGTTTGGTTTATTTGATTTTATATAATGTATTTTTTCTTTAGGTATATAATATTGATTAAATCCTATTTGCGTGGTTAAGCACGCTTTCGAAACCCAAGCTAGATTGGTTGATTTGTATTGGGTTATTAATGATTTGAAGGTTTTATTTGAATTCGACTTATATCCTAGTCCGGTTTTATTATAGCATGCTTTTTTATTATTTAGGATTAAGTCTAGATTTTTTGATCTTGTTGTGAATTTTTCTAACATTTCTTTTAAATTGTTAATCTCATTTTTTAATGATAAATTCTCCTCCTCAAGTGTTAGATCTTGAGTTGGATTTGTATTTTCTTTTTGTTCCTTGAGGTTTTGATTTTCCTCAAGAAGTGATTTGTTTTCATTTTCTAGTTTAATTAATTTACTATTTAAACAGGAAATAATTCTAAAATTTTTTTTGTTTAAATTAAAATATACCTCATTCGGGCCTTCGGAAACGAGTACGGACTCGTGGCTTGTTTCGGGTTCAGACCCGTCTTCATCTTCCGACTCGTCTTCTGTTTCAGCTTCGCGAGCCATCAGTGCGAGGTGGCTCTGATGTTTATGCTCTTCTTCCTCTGATTCGTCCGAGGAGTCGTCCCACGTTGCTTTGAGGGCCTTCTTTTTGTTTGGCTTCGGTTTGTCAAACTTCAGTTTTGGGCATTCGTTCTTGTAGTGTCCCTTTTTGTTGCAGCCGTAGCAGGTCACGTTCTTTTGTTCTGAGGGAGAACTAATCTTTTGAAGGTCCTTTTTGCTGAAGCTCCTTTTTCTCCTGGTGAACATTTTTCTTACCAAGTTCACCAGGTGTTCTTCGTCTTCGGAGTCTTGGTCAGAATCTTCTTCATATTCAGGCTTACTCTTCTTTTCTTTGGAGGAACCTGCAAATAAAGCTATACCTTTCTCGGCTCCAGCATTAGTTTGTTCATGTAATTCTAATTCACAGAAGAGCTCGTCTAATTTTAACTTTGAAAGATTTTTAGAAATTTTGTAGGCATCTACAATTGATGCCCACAAACTATTACGTGGAAAAGCATTTAATGCGTACCTTATTAAGTCTCTATTTTCCATCTGGTGGCCTATCGCATGAAGCCCGTTGAGAATGTCCTTGATCCTCGCGTGAAGCTGATTCACCGTTTCACCTTCCTGCATTTTTATATTAAAAATTTTATTTAAAAGCAGGTCTCGTTTTGTTACCTTGGCATCGCTCGTTCCCTCATGTAGCTCGATCAATTTGTCCCACAGCTCTTTAGCGTTTTTATGTGGACCGACTCTGTTCAGTTCTTCTCTTGTTAGTCCGCACTGTAGAGTGTTGATCGCTTTATTTTCTGTTGACGCCTTTTTCTTCAAATCTGCTGTCCAGTCTTCAGGATCCAGTATATTCCCTGAGGTGTCTGCTGGAATTTTGTAGGGTCTCGTAACGCTCATCCACTGGTCGA